>NC_089586.1:77662179-77903463 GCF_019320115.1 Miscanthus floridulus
CTCGCTACTCTAGTCTGATTATACTGTACTGTGCGTGATCTGATGGATCACTGTTGTTTATCTCTTCTGACAGACTGACAAGGTGACCTTAGTGGGAGAGGCGATCACTTACATCAAGGCCCTTGAGGAGAAGGCGCGCGGCGATGCTGGGGAAGCAGGCGCTGGCGCGGCAGGCCGTCGCTAGGGGTGAGGCCTCCTCCTCCTCTCTCTCTCTTTGACGGCGATGCCACAGACCGCGCAAGGCATGGCGGCCCTGTGCGCTTCCTACGTCCCGTGTGGCTGGGGCGGTGTGCCTGCGCCGCCTGCTACTGCAGCCGTGCCAGCGTCGCCGCTCAGATGCACGACGTGGACGGGGCCAAACGTGGCGCTGACAGTGGCCAATGACAACGCCTACATCAGCGTGTACGCGCCACGGCGCGCCAACATCCTGACCATGGTGATGTCCGTGCTGGACAACAACGGGATCGACTTGATCACCGCGCAGATCTCGTCCGACAGAGGTCGCGCCCTGTTCATGATCGTCTATGCCCATGTAAGTAGCATTGTTGCTCCATCCATCCAGTGTCCTCCTGGTTTCATAGCATAGCTTCGGGGTTCGGGCTTTTGTTGGCCAAACGTAGGGGTAGGGTCGTTGCAGCAGCCTATATGTGTTGCGTATATATCTAATAAACATGACGGTGGGCGATTGGTTGAAATTCTTAGAGAATCGTCTTGTCGGGACGAGGAAATTTGATGTGACCTAGAAATTAAAGGAATGCACCTATTTCTTCCCTATGTTTGAATTTGAAAATGGTTTTTTGCCGTTCAATTAGGGTTTGCGCGGGCAAGCCTACGACAAAAAAAAAACGGTCAAAATACCGTTGAATTAGGGTATGTTAGGGCTTTTTTGTCGCACTTTATTTAATGGAAAAAGGTGATAAAAAACCGACAGGATCTATATAAGTTGAGATTTCATAGATTCGGTAACCTTAAGAAAATTATATGTTAGAGATTTATTTTTGTCGTACTTTGTCCGGTGCGAAAAAGGTGGTGGTCCGAATACCGACAAGATTTACGTAAGTTGACGCTGCATGGTTCTAGCAACCACGAGGAAGTAGTACAGTAGAGCCTTATTTTTGTTGCGCTTTAATGGTAAATAGGTGATCAAGATACCGATCATACTAAATCTAGCTAAGCTAATTGACAGATGTGGTTACCTTTCCTTATTCAGTATCATCCTTTTAACCGGAGATATTGGTTTGCAAGCGGCTTCCAAAGGTTGTGGTTACAAGGTTTGGTAACTATTTGGAAAATAGTTTGTTAAAGGACCATTTTTTTGGCGGCGTGTATGCGTGTATGGAAAATATGCTTTATTAGGAGTTGACATAACAAAGTACTAAAGCTTATCACTATAGTTAGAAATAAATGACCCAAATTTTCATACCATTTGCACCTGTGGATTTGTGCTTTATAGGAATAACTATTATGTGACTAGCTTTATGATTAAACTCTTTTTTGTCACGCAAAAATGTTACAAACTTGTCCAAATAGATAAAGGAGTCTATTGTTTTGTCAAGAGGTTTGTTTTTCCATTACTGGTTTGGGCAGTGTTCGGCTGGTATGAAGTTTTTACTGTTTATGCTGGAAAACACTGTTCATGCTGAAATGTTGTGAGAGAAAAACACTAAAAAAAGAAGCCGAACAAGTCGGCTTGTAGCTCAGCCGAACACTGCCTTGATTAGTGTAGCAGTAGTATACCATTTGATTAGTGTTGCAGTAGTATATTGTTTTGTCAAGAGGTTTGTTTTCCATTACTGGTTTGTTTTTCCATTACTTTGCACTTGATACCTTTTCACTCTAGCAGTAATATGAATGCACAGTGGCACGGTTGACCAGAAACATGTATATATTTATATACCCAAAAGGCCGAACCCAATCACAAACAAGTGTCATTGTAGACATTGCGCACAGTGGTCTATATATATATTAGAATCCAAGCACCGTTGTCTAACTTGTAGAACCATATATAACAAGGCGTTGCAAGACAAACGTCTATTCATCAAGAAAATAAATCTACTCTTACATATTGAAGTGGTAACATTATTTTCAGTTTTTTTCTCATATAGTAAACTTGTCTATGTGAGGTAAAACTTTATGGCAGCTCAGTAACATCCGTATCTTTCTACTACATAACAGGTGACTGGAATAGGTGGTGAGAATCGTCATTCGTCAGAGGAAGTGTACCGGAGGGCTATGTCGGAGATCATGTACAGGCTCCACAACAACAACAACTAGACGGGAGCCGCCATCAAGGCCTCAAGGGCGTCTGAAGCTGCACCACTGCATGCCATTGATCTGCTCATCAGCTTGCAGCTTTCTGACTGGAGCGATCGTCGAAAAACCGAAATAAACTTGTTTGTTGCTTAATTTGCACTTGTCATTTGAAGGTTTGAGAATCTCTCTCTGTGTCGTCGTCAGGTCTGGTCGAACTGAGTGCCATGCGTGTCTGTGTGTCGACATCGCGTTAATTGGAACGTCTCTCTGTGTTGTGACTGTTGTACCAACGTCTTCTAAATTGATGTTGAACCGTTTTAATAAGATCCGGATGTTGGTACTCATCAGGAACCGATCGAACGGCTATTGGCTATCCCTCTCCCATCAGAGATTATAATCGATGGCTGTTAGAAATTTAGGTATTTTCATTATCAGTTTAATCCAGAAATATAACATCAGTAGGTTTGTGACAGCATATATGTGCATGTGTATATTTCTTATGAACGCTACAACATGCATAGATGACATTCTGATTGATACAGTAAGAATACAAAATACAGTAATTACAGAGATTAGACTGTACCCAGCGGAAGGTCCCATGCTGAGGGCATCGGATGCTCCATTTGCACTAGTCGACATAGTATGTTGCTCGAAGTCGTGGACCACAGTCGATGCAGAAAGATGTTCGCAGTGCAGTCCCACAAACGAATCACCACGAAGAAGACGCCTTGACGTTCCAGGGAGAGGACGGATCCAAGAGCGATCTCCAGGAAAAAGATGGACAAGCAGTCGCGGATCGCTCCCCAAAAACCTAATCGCCGCTTACCCCGTGCAGGATTCTCAGGCGGACGAGGGTTCCGGAGGCACCTGCTCTCCCGCTCCTCCGTGCGCGCAGAGGTACGGGACGGGAAAGTCAGAAGGCTGCTAATTTGTGGTTCTCTCGGGAGTGGTTGCAAAAGATGCGGTCTGGACTAACGGAAAACAGGATATATGGCTGCTGACGGGGAAGAGAAGACGAAGGCAGCGGACGTGTAGGATTCTCAGGCGGACGAGGGTTCCGGAGGCACCTGGTCTCCCGCTCCTCCGTGCGCGCAGAGGTACGGGACGGGAAAGTCAGAAGGCTGCTGATATGTGGTTCTCTCGGGAGTGGTTGCGAAAAATGGGGTCTAGACTGATAGAAGACAGGATATATGGCTACTGACGGGGAAGAGAAGACGAAGGCAGCGGAGAATTCCAGAAGACAGGAAGCGGAAGCGGAAGGGACGGTAACTGACGCAGTCAGTTCGCCTCCACCATCAAGGAGCGAAACTCCCGTGATAATGTGGATTTAAGTGGCAAAAGACTGGCCACGCCCGTCCGCTCGCTCGCCGCCCGCCTACCACACCCACGGCCCGGCCCGGCCGGCGGCGGCGGCGGCGCGCACGCGTGTGGCACGCCTTTATCCTTTTATCAGCTTCTTAATTTAGATGAATAATTTCCAATCATATAAGCTGAGTCAGCATTCAGTCAAAATCCCGTATGGTATTAAACCATACAACACTTAATGTTACGCACCATAGAGTTTTATTTAATTATTAAATATTATATGGGCCAAGCACATATTATATCCAATCCCCACCAAACTCTAGGGTTTGTAACAGAGTAGTCTTAGAACCACATTTCTTTTATATACCAGTGTTTCGATGGAGACTGTTAAGTTGAACATCCATCTAGAACAATAGTTTCACTCAGTCACAACTGAACATTGGACTAAGCCTTGAATTGACAGTTTTGTGTGAGGTGAATGTCACTAAAGTCCTTAGCTGATACTGGGCAGCAAAAGACATCCCCTCTATTTGAAGCATATAAGTCATACTTCAGTGCCTTTTATGAGTATTTAGAGATCACCCAAATCTCATAGACTGTGACCAGCAGTCTGACTCATATAGGTGTGTTCCTTAAAAGATGTTCTGTAGGACAACATCTTTGCATTGACAAGCCACTTGGAACACATTAAGGCAAAAGACACCCTACCTTACAGAAAGAAAAGATGCATCAAAAATGAGTCTTACTAAGGATCTTTCCTTACAATTTACTACTAGCTTGTTTCACCGTCCTACTTCACGGGATCTCCGATCACATAGAACAGGTTACCACTATAGTAAATTTCAAGTGGGTCTCAAACCCATCTCTCTCGATGCACTTTCTATCACATTGCGTGACAGACCCTTAGTGAACTGATCTGCCAGATTGTTAGACGTGTGAACATAGTCCAACGCTATTACTCCGGAGTTTCTCAATTTTCTGACAGATTTTAGTCGTCTCTTAACATGCCTTATGGACTTCATGTTATCCTTAGAACTGTTAACCTTCGTAATCACAGTCTGGTTATCACAGTTCATTGAAATAGCTGGTATGGGTTTTTCAACAACCGATAAATCCATAAGGAGATCATGAAGCCACTCAGCCTCAGATCCAGCAGTGTCTAATGCTGTGAATTCTGCTTCCATTGTAGACTTCATTAAGATAGTCTGCTTGCAATACTTCTAGGAAACAGCACCATCTCTAAGCGAAAACACATATCCACTTATGGCATAAAGCTCATCAACATCAGAAATCCAGTTAGCATCACAATAGCCTTCCAGCACTTTCGGATGTCCAGTATAACAAATACAATAGCTCATGGTCCCTTTTAGGTAGCGCATTACTCTCTTAAGAGCACGCTAGTGATCATCTCCCAGGTTTGACACAAACCGGCTCAGCTTGCACACAGCAAATGAGATGTCAGGCCTTGTTACACTAGCAAGATATATGAGTGAACCAATGATCTAGGAATATCTCAACCGATCCCTTACTATTCTTCGATTTTTCCTCAATAGCACACTAGGGTCATAAGGTGTAGGAGCAGGTGCACATCACTAAACCCAAAGTGACTCAGCACCTTTTCCACATAGTGGGTTTGTAACAAAGTTACCCAACCATCATCTTCTCTTAGAAGCTTGATATTAAGAATAACATCAGCCTCTCCCAAATCTTTCATCTTAAAATTATTAGTTAAAAATCCCTTCACCTCTTCGATCACTTTGAGGCTGGATCCAAAGATTAGTATGTCATCAACACATAAACACAAAATGACTCCTTCACCCCCACCATACCGATAGTACACATATTTGTCAGCTTCATTCATAACAAAGCCAGCAGATGTTAAAGTTCTGTCGAACTTCTCATGCCATTGCTTATGAGCTTGTTTTAGGCCGTATAATGACTTTAATAATTTACACACTTTGCCTTCTTGACCATTTGCCACAAACCCATCCGGCTGATCCATAAAGATCTCCTCCACCAACTCTTCGTTTAGGAAAGCTGTCTTAACGTCCATTTGATGAACGATAAGACCATAAGAGGCTGCTAGGGAAAGCAAAACTCGAATTATGGTCAATCGGGCAACCGGTGAATAAGTATCAAAGAAATACTCACCTTCCTTTTGGGTATAACCCTTGGCCACAAGCCTTGCCTTGTACCACTCAACAGTACCATCAGGCCTAAGTTTTTTCTTGAACACCCATTTACACCCTATAGGCTTGCACCCATAGGGACGATCAACAATTTCCCAAGTTCCATTGGACATAACAGAATCCATCTCACTCCGTACTGCTTCCTTCCATAAGTCAGCATCAGGAGAGGAATATGCCTTTTCAATGGTCGTTGGTGTGTCATCCACAAGGTACACAATATAGTCATCACCAAAAGACTTTGTAGTCCTCTGTCTCTTGCTTTTCCTAGTGACTATAGTGTCATCCTCCTCAGGATTTTGCACATAGGGTTCCTCAATTTGTTCTATCAGAATAAAAATTTCATGCTCATGGAGAATTATAAATTCATGACCAGTTGTGCTAGGTGCATTTTTCATGGGAAACTCATTCTCAAAAAATGTAGCGTCTCTAGATTTTATGATTGTATCAACAGCCATCTCAGGAACACTAGAGTTTATAATTAAAAATCTATAACCCACGCTATGAATGGCATAACCAAGAAAGACACCATCGACAGTCTTTGGTCCAAGCTTTCACTTTTTGTTTATTGACACATTTATCTTTGCCAAACAACCCCAAGTTCGCAAGTAAGAGAGATTTAATCTCTTCTTCTCCTATTCCTCGAATGGTATAATTTCTTTGTTCTTTGTGGGCACTCTATTCAGGATATAACATGCTGTCAAAATAGCCTCACCCCAACATTCCTTAGATAGTCCCGCAGTCTCCAACATGGCATCAATCAAATCAGTTAGAGTGCGGTTCTTTCTCTCTGCAATCTCATTGGACTGTGGTGAGTATGGTGGCGTCCTCTCATGAATAATTCCATGCACCGTGCAAAACTCAAAAAATTCATTTGAGAAATATTCTCCCCCGCGATCGGACCGTAAACGCTTGATTTTTTTCTCAAGTTGATTTTCTACCTTAGCTTTATAGACTTTAAAATAATGCAATGCTTCATCTTTAGTTTTTAATAAATACACATAGCAAAATCTAGTGCAATCATCTATAAATGTCATGAAGTATCGTCTACCGCTTTTAGTCAATTTGCCATTCATTTCGCATAAATCAGAATGAACGAGTTCTAATGGTGCCAAGTTCCTCGCCTCAGTAGCCTTATGAGGCTTGCGCGGTTGCTTTGATTGCACTCACACCTGGCACTTAGAATCTTTGACTAAGTTAAATTTTGGGATTAAATTCAGATTTGCAAGCCGCGTGACAGCCAAAATTAATGTGACAAAGTCGTGAATGCCATATATTCGACTCATCCAAAATAATAACATTGTTCACTACTTTATTACACACATCATCAAGCAAAGATAAGCGGAACAAACCTCCGCAATCATAACATTTTCCAACACATGTTCTATGTCTCGACACAACATATTTATTGGACTCAAGCATAATTTTAAAGCCATCGCGACACATCTGAGAAGCGCTAACAAGATTCTTCTTGATGGAGGGGACATATTGCACGTTCTTTAATAGCACCGTCTTTCCTGAAGTAAACTTCAGAATGACTGTACCAGCACCAAGAACACGCACATGCGAACCGTTTCCCATCAGCAAGGCTCCACTTCTGCCGGCCTGATAGGAAATAAACAAAGAAACATCAGCATACACATGAATATTAGCACCACTATCCATCCACCACTCAGGTGAAAGACAAACTGAAAGAACAAAGGGTAAAGAATTACCATACCCAGATGTTCCTCCTCCAGTCTCGCTAATTACCATGTTTGCTGATTTCTTTTCTTGCTTATATTTGCGGTCTAAGCATGCACTTGCCCAATGCTCATCACTCCTGCAAACAAAGCATCCTCCACCTTTTTTGTTGTTTTTCTTCTTAAACTGTGTGGTCTGCTTAGGCTTTGCATTGTTGTTCTCTTACATGTTCTTCTTTCTTATTACGAGATGCAAATGAGTTTTTCTTCTGCACCATATTAGCAGCGGAAGACTCAACTCCTTTTCCACGGTTGTCTTTTGCTCTCGCCCTCTCCTCAACATCAAGAGATCCAACAAGCTCAGCCACGCTAAACTCTTGTCTCTTGTGTTTTAGAGAAGTAGCAAAATCCCTCCAAAAATGTGGCAACTTAGCGATTATACCGCCGGCCACAAACTTGTCGGGCAACAAACATGTGAAATGTTCTAGTTCCGTTGCCAGCGCCTGTATCTCATGAGCCTATTCGACCACAGAACGGTTTTCAACCATTTTATAGTCATACAGCTGCTTCATAAGGTACAGCTCACTACCAGCATCAGAAACCCCAAACTTTGCCTCAAGAGCATCCCATAACTCTTTGCCTGATGTGCAAGATATGTAGTTTTTCTCATACTTGGGATGAAGTGCACTAATCACGGTGCCTCGAAATAGGTTATCGACAGCCAAGAACTTTCGCTCCTCCTTAGGAGTAAACTGTTCAGGCTTCCCCTGTGCGACGTGATAGCAGTTCATCACAGTCAAACAAAATACCATCTTTGCACGCCATATCATAAAATTCTTACCATCAAAATTATTCGGCTTCAAAGCGGCAGCAAATCCACTGACAGAAAATTGCCTATTATTTGATTTTTGGATTGTTAGAAATTTAAGCATTTTCATTATCAGTTTAATTCAGAAATATAACATCAGTAGGTTTGTGACAGCACATATGTGCATGTGTATATTTCTTATGAACGCTACAGTTTGCATAGATGACATACTGATTGATACAGTAAGAATACAAAATACAGTAATCATAGAGATTAGACTGTACCCAGCAGAGGGTCCCATGCCGAGGGCATCGGAGGCTCCATTCGCACTAGTCGACATAGTGCGTTGCTCGAAGTCATGGACCGTAGTCGATGCAGGAAGATGTTCGCAGTGCAGTCCCACGAACGGATCAACAGGAAGAAGACGCCTTGACGTTCCAGGGAGAGGACGGATCCAAGAGCGATCTCCAGGAAGAAGATGGACAAGCAGTCGCGGATCGCTCCCTAAAAACCTAATCACCGCTTACCCTGTGCAGGATTCTCAAGCGGACGAGGGTTCCGGAGGCACCTACTCTCCCACTCCTCCGTGCGCGCAGAGGTATGGGACGGGGAAGTCAGAAGGCTACTGATCTGTGGTTCTCTCGGGAGTGGTTGTGGAAGATGTGAGTAGAGGTACGGGACGGGAAAGTCAGAAGGCTACTGATCTGTGGTTCTCTCGAGAGTGGTTGCAGAAGATGGGATCTGGACTAACAGAAGACAGGATATATGGCTGTTGACGGGGAAGAGAAGACGAAGGCGGCGGAGAATCTCAGGAGATGGGAAGCGGAAGCGGAAGGGACGGTAACTGACGCAGTCAGTTCGCCTCCACCATCAAGGAGCGAAACTCCCATGATAATGTGGATTTAAGTGGCAAAAGCCCTAAGTTATAGGGCCCACATGCACCTGTCTCTGTCCGACAACCTTTGACATTTATGCATATGTTTCCATTAACTTAAAAAGACTGTCGGGTGTCCTCGGGGAACCCCGAATCATCCACGATTTCCGAGCAGGATCACGTTACAGAGTCATTGCAGTATTACAACATTTATTCAAATATTAATACCAGAGTAAAAATAGTGGAAGTCTTACAATAACATAATTTACAAAACAGTAGTTTCAAACCTCGCAACTAGGTTCGATTTATTACAAAATGAAATAGTGGAGTGGCATTATAATATAATACAAAACACACAATAAAATTGCCCTGCCCAAGGGCCACACATTTACTTCTTATCGTCATCACAAGGTACAACTGTCATGCAGCATGATCCAAAATAGATCTGCTCATGAGGCTTACCTGCAACAAGGGTCAACGAACCCTGAGTACAAAAGTACTCAATAAGACTTAACCGAAATATTAACTAATAAACTTAGGAATGCAGGCTTAGGGACTCAAGGTATAGCTTTAACAATAATCAAAGTTCTTTTGCGTAAAACTCTTTTAACAAAATTCTTTATATAGAAAACTTCATAAGAATTATATACAAAGCTGACACGATCCATGTTGAGATCATGAAACTTTATATCCAACACCTTCACAAGCCTTATTCGAGTTCCAGTTATTAATACTACGATGATGAACAGTGAGTTGAGTCTCCATAACCGAGGAGCAACAACGATTCGAACCGATTAAACCCAGCTGGGGATTCCAGACGACACGACATATGCAGGTCCCTGACCTACATATATCAACCTACTCTCGGATCCTCTAAAGCAAGAATGGGTCCGCGCCACCTGAGAATACAGTACTCCACCAATCCAGCCCATTGCCACGTGGGTACACGCTATTCCCGCCATCTCTCCACTCCCAGTGCGTGAGTAGCCATTCTCGTAATAGAATCGCCAAGTTCAGGCTTACTAGAGTATGTGGCTAGTACTATAAATTCTCACCTCATGTAATTCAACAACGGACGTGCCTTAATCGACATAGGCGGAAAGAACTCGCTCACAAGACCTCCATGTCTTGTGGCTCACACACACCGAGTCCGTCTGGTCTAGAATTATTACTCCACATTCCCATATCACATGATAACATAAGTAACCAAGGTTCCATTTGAAACTTGCATGTGACAGTTAATCACCTGACTTCAACGTTCTACGCATAGCTAAGCAAAACTAGGCATATATGAATTTAAAACTGGTAATATGGTAAATTTAGAATAACAAGGTTGGTAATGCACCAATTAGGCTCTTACTTAACTCCTAATCACTTAATGTGGTAACGGAAAGCAAAAGCGAAATTAATTTGTAAAACACAAGGTAGGGTTGTATGCATCCGGGGCTTGCTTCGTTGACGGAAAAGTCCGGCTCCTGCGACGTTTCACAAGTATTCGATCCGACCTCAACAAACGGATTAACCTCCTCAACAAATTGATTAACTACCACGTTTTCACCTTCGTTCACTACACGTAATAACAATGCCATGTTTAACATGATGCGGAATACGAAACATGATGCTCGATGATGGATGCAAAATTAATACTTTGAATACAACTTTCCTTCGCGGTACAGTTGCAAGTCAAACAGACTAAATCTTTTTTTTATAACACATACATCAATTGCCAAGGATCATTATCAACTAATGACCCAAGGTCATCACTCAATCCAAAATTTCAAACAAAACCTAAATCATTAAAGGTTACTATTTGCTTTTATGAATTAATTATTTAATTCAAAATTATGAAATAAATCAACTTATTCTAATTGAACTCAACATTTTAGTACATGTTCATTACATGATAAGTAAGTGGCAAAACAAATTTCATAATTTTTGGACAATTAAATAAGCCTAGAAAAATCATGGAAATCCATTTATTAATAAATTGAGCAATTTTTATCACATTCAAAAAGTACTGAAAAACATTATTTCATATTTTTCTTAAATACTATACATCACAGAGAAGTCACACAAAAATTTTCATAATTTTTGTATCTCTAAATAAATCTACACAAAAATAACAAAAACAGACACTATTCATTCAAATCTGAAAATAGAAAAAAATCCATTTGAACGCTGAGTCACTGACAACCCGACCCCACCTGTCATCCCTAACCTCCGACGTTGACCACGGCGGCACGCGTGCTGACCGGCGAATTCTCGCCGCCGGTGAGACCAACAGCGATGGCGAGGGTACTAACATGATCACTACGTCACAGCGCATCGATTTATGGCACTAACACGACCAATTATGGACTGAACTGAGCACTACGCTGACCATGGCGGCCACGACGGCGCTGCTGCACTACGCCGGTGATGTGAGACCTGTAAAGCTTAAATGGGTGGCTCAGGAAGCACCAACAGCTCACCCCGAACGAGTTGGAGCCAAGAGCCGAGCTGGATGATCAACGGAGGCGCTGGTCGACGTTCACACCAACCACGGTGGAGCACGCAACGACGACGGCGATGTTTCGGTGACTGTGGTGGACAAAATGGTCAATCAACCAGGGCACAAAGCACCACGGCACCATGGAGAAGCTGAAACAATGCTTCCCTGAGGTCAGAAGCTCACCGTAGAGTGCTGGCCACGACGGAGCAGCCACGACGGAGATGTTGCCGGCCGCGAGGAAGAAGAGCGCGCACAGCAAGTTCTCGGCGAATACAGGCGACCAAGGTTGGTTGGCTGGGTACGCAAGGAATAGGCGAAGCTGGGACAGGCTTTGCCGAGATGGCAACGGTGCTAGGTCGACGGCGAGAGCTCGACGGAGCTGCGGTGGTGGCGACGGGAAAAACAGAGGGGGAAGAAAAACGATGACGACGGCGTCTCGGTTCTTATAACGTGACTCAGAAGCTTAAGGAAGCCACGATGGAGCCGTTTCCGTGCCAACGCGACGCCAAGGACGGCCACGACGCGCCTGGAACGCCGAAGAAGGTCGCCGGCGGTGTAGTTTGAGCGGCGGGCACTGTTCCACTTAATTACAGAATTACCATCCCGTTAGAAACTCAAAGTACTCCCAAATTTTCATAACAACTCAAAAATCTCCAAAAACAAAAGTTGTTCAAAATCAAAAGTTCTACAACTTTGCTTCTATAACATCTCCTAATTCGGTCTAGATTTGAAATGAACTTTTGAATTTGAATAGGGAAATTTAACGAATTACGCCTTTTTGAATTACTCAAAATTTTTCTAAACAACTTGAAAAACTCCAAAAACAAACTTTGTATAACTTGTCAAGCTCTACACTTTTGCTTTTGGGCTCAACCCCAAAATATGCTTAGATTTTGAAATGGATTTTTAGGGTAGGATTTAAATGCTGAAAATCAGGGTTTTCTCGAAAAATTCAAAATCCAAATAAACTTTGAACTTGAGTCAAACAATACAATTCAACACATACCACATGAATATAAACTTGTTTTAGTGTATGCATCTCAAAGTTTTTTTTTATATGACCAATTGCCTTGCAATGCATATGATGATATGGCAGTTTTAGTATTTTAAACACCCAGGTTGTTACACCCGCCCGCCACGCCCCACGCCCACGGCCCGGTCAGCGGCGCGCGCGCGCGTGGCACGCCTTTATCCTTTTCTCAGCTTCTCAATTTAGATGAATAATTTCCAACCATATAAGCTGAGTCCGCGTTCAGTCAAAATCCCGTATGATATTAAATCATACAACACTTAATATTACGCACCATAAAGTTTTATTTAATTATTAAATATTATATGGGTCAAGCCCATATTATATCAACAATGGCTATCGGGATAAGCGTTCTGTTCAAGCATATCACCGACTTCCCCAAAAGGCCAAAACAACGGCTCACGCATACCAGATACAACAGTCAGCAAAGGCCGATCAAATAAAAGCTGCAGGCACAGGCCAAGAAATGGAGCAAAAAGATGACCTCCCTTCACACGTGGATAGCTAGCTAGCTAGCGACCTGCATTGCTAAGCTCTCAGGCCCTTGGATCATAGGAATTCCAAAGGAACGTAATTCCCCCGTCTATACTTTCCTGTGTTTTTTCATTCCTATGGTTTCTCACAACATCTATATTTTGTTCCTGCTTTTCTTTCTTTTTCTCTGTTTTGCATTCTTTTGTTCCAGGCCCTCAATCTTTTGTCTCGCCACTTGCCTATGTTGTAAGCTTTAATATATTTTTCTTTCTTCCAGGAGAAGTCCGATCGAACAAAAACTGAAACAGGTAAACACCGGCATAATGCATGCCGCAGTGGAACTTCAATTCTTGTTACGCTCGCTGCCAAAGGACCCAAGTTGTAAGCCTGCATGCATCAAGAGAATGGTATCACCTTTAACTGGAGGCAGATATGCTGCGACACATCGTGCAATACAGCAGCGCGCGACCCACCCAACGTGTCTTTTTTTTCGCCTCTCGTCTACCTCGAGCCCTTCCTCCCCCAACCCCGCCTCCTTCCCCGCCGCCGGCCACGCTGGCCACCTCCTGCTCCCGCCGCTCCGCCCCGCCCTGCCCTAACCGTAGGGTGGCGTGCAGGCGGCGTCCTCGCCCCCGCCCCTGCCCCCGCCCACCCTAATCCCAATGCAGGGTGCTAGCGAGCTCCGCTACGACACCTCCGCCGCCGCGCCGCCAAACCACCTTCTTCCACCGCCGTCTCTCCTACCACCACCGCCGTGTTGCAGCCGCCTCCCCCGAACCCCCTTTTAGGGCCGCTTGAGATGAGTTTTCCTAATCCTAACGCTGCCACCGTCTCCTTCCTCTCCAGCGGGGTGCGGGCGCGGGCTCATGGGCAGCTTGGTCGCGTGGGAGAGGGAGAGAGAGAGAGGGTGGGGCAGCCCGCGTCACGCCATCCGCACTCTGCGCCACGGTCGCGTATTTAACTTTGCGCTTTGATTTGCTGGCCACGCCCGGTGAGACCTGCCAGGTGTTTTGGTGGGATAGGCAAAGGTGACGACGAGAGAGATACAGTCGGGCGGGTGCCGTGCGTGAAACCTTGCTTATTAATTGCTCTCGCTATAAAGTGAAAACAGAATTTGTATGCTTGCAGTGGCACAAGTAAGATCGCTTTGATGCTACCCTTTTTCATAACCTTTTTGTTCTATGGTGATGAAGACTGAGGACGTGGTTTCGCTTGGATCTATGCACCGATTTTTGGCCGCAGTCAGTTACTAAAGTAGGATAGATGCGATGTTTTATATTAAAAAATACTGCAGACAGATACGAGGTGAAGTAACGGAACTGATGAAAATGCTCACACGCCAACGCGAATGTTTTACTGGTCCGTCGAAATTAAGGAATCTGAATCGATACACTCGGAACAGAGAGTGATCAGAGGCTCACAGAAATGGCTCAAGAATGTGACACCGCTTGGCCAGAGCACTAAGCACCTGTGTATCTATCGTTTAGCCTATAACTCCAGCAAGTAGAGAGCTGTAAATATCGTTTGGCCTTTGTTTGAAAGGAAATCTATGTTAATATTGTGAGGCATTAATTACTCATTGCTGAATGATCATCTAGCACTGAGTGAGCATTTGGAGTGCAGGTCACAGTAAAGAAAAGACAGCCGAATTTACCGTAAGACAGCTAATCCGCCCGGAGACGTTACACATCCTTTACGCTGTAATTTTTTCTGTTGGCATCACTGCATGCACGCATCTGTGACCAGAAGAGATTAATACGAGGCTGTTTGGTTACCGGACTTGGTTCGCCTCGCCCTCGCCTAGGCTTCGGCGGCCACAGGAAAGCAGGCGGCTGCTTGGTTCGTAATTAATGTGTGGCACGCCACACGATCTTCAGTTCATTTCCAGTGCTTTTAGCGTTTTTCTCGCCACAGCGGTGGCGTTGTTTTTGTCCGCCACAAAACTGTGGGAGAGGCGATCACTTACATTAAGGCCCTTCAGGCGAAGGCGGCCATGCTGGGAAGCAGGCGCTAGCGCGGCAGGCTGCCGCTAGGGGTGAGGCCTCCTCCTCTCTCTCTTTGACGGCGATGCCACAGACCGCACAAGGCATGGCGGCCCTGTGCGCTTCCGACGTCCCGCGTGGCTGGGGCGGCGTGCCTGTGCCGCCTGCTGCTCCAGCCGTGCCAGCGTCGCCGCCCAGATGCAAGACGTGGACGGGGCCAAACGTGGTGTTGACCGTGGCCAACGACAACGTGTACATCAGCGTGTGCGCGCCACGGCGCGCTAACACCCTGACCATGGTGATGTTCGTGCTAGACAACCACGGGATCGACGTGATCACCGCGCAGATCTCGTCCGACAGAGTTCGCGCCCTGTTCATATCTATGCCCATGTAAGTAGCATTGTTGCTCCATCCATCCAGTGTCCTCCTGGTTTCATAGCATAGCTTCGGGGTTCGGGCTTTTGTTGGCCAGACGTAGGGGTATGGTCGTTACAGCAGCTTATATGTGTTGCGTAGACCTGGTGAGCATGACGATGGGCGATTTGTTGACATTCTTAGAGGAGAATCGTCTCGTTGGGACGAGGGGATTTGATCGGACATAAAAATGAAATGAATCCACCTATTTCTTCACAATATTTGAATTTGAAAAGGGTTTTTTACCGTTGAATTAGGGTTCGTGTGGGCAAGCCTACGACAAAAAAAACTGTCAAAATACCGTTGAATTAGGGTATGTTAGGGCTTTCTTTTGTCGCACTTTATTTAATGGAAAGAAGTGATCCAAAAACCGACAGGATCTATATAAGTTGAGGTTTCGTAGATCCTGTAACCGTAAGGAAATAATACGTTAGAGCTTTATTTTTATCGTACTATGTCCGATTGGAAGAAGGTGGTGGTCCCAATACCGACATGATTTACGTAAGTTGACGCCGCATGGTTCTAGCAACCACAAGGAAGTAGTACCTTAGAGCCTTATTTTGTCGCGCTTTCATGGTAAAAGGTGATCTAGATACCGATCATACTAAATCTAGCTAAGCTAATTGACAGTTATGGTTACCTTTCCTTATTCAGTCTCATCCTTTTAACTGGAGATATTGGTTTGCAAACGTCTTTGCAAAGGTTGTGGTTACGGGATTCAGTAACTATTAGAAAAAATAATGTGTTAGAGGTCCATTTTTTGGCGGCGTGTATATGTATATGGAAAACATGCTTTATTAGAAGTTGACATAAGAAAGTACTAAAGCCTACCACTAAAAAGTTAGATATAAATATGATCCAAATTTTCATACTCTTCACATACCTTGAGTGCACACCTGTGGATTCGTGCTTTGTAGGAATAACTACTATGTGACTTGCTTTATGATTAAACTCTTTTTGTTACACAAAAATGTTACAAACTTGTCCAAATAGATAGAGTCTATTGCCAAGAGGTTTGTTTTTCCATTGCTGGTTTGATTAGTGTGGCAGTATGCCATTTGAATGGTCAGTTAGTAGTAGTTAAGGCTACTTGCTACTTGAATCATGTACCATCTCACAATTCCATATTTCCCAAAAAGATGAGTTTGTACTTTGCACATGATACTTTTTCACTCTAGTAGTAACATGAATGCTCAGCGGCACGGTTGACCAGAAACATGCATATATACACCCAAAAGGCCGAACCCAATCAGAAACAAGTGCCATTGCTCACGAGACTTGTAGAACCATATATAGCAAGGCGTTGCCTGACAAAAGTCTATTCATCAAGAAAATAAATCTGCTCATACATGCATATTGAAGTGGTAACATTTTCATTTTCTTTTTGTCATACGGCAAGCTTGTTTGCGTGAGTAAAAGTTTGTGGCAGCTCAGTAACATTCATATATCTTTCTACTACATAACAGGTCACTGGAATAGGTGGTGAGAATCGTCGTTCGTCAGAGGAAGTGTACCAGAGGGCTGTGTCGGAGATCATGTACATGCTCCGCAGCAACAACAAGACCGGCCGGAGACGCCATCAAGGGCCTCAAGGGCGTCTCAAGCTGCGCCACTGCATGCATGCTATCGATCTGCTCATCACACTACCCCAGATCTAGACATCACTGTCGATTCAAAAACCCCCTTCACTACCGGATTTTGAACCAACAGTGGCATATCGGCAGTGACGAGGGGTTGATATCAATGTCGGTTCTTAAAAACCGACACTAATCTGCAGGAAACAGTGTCGGTTTCTGGCTCCACCCGACAGTGTCTAGTTGAACAACACTGCCGGTTTGTAGTCCCAACCGACAGTGACGGTTGCTTCAAGAGTGTCGGTTCTTGGCTCAAGCCAACAATGTTGAGCATGCCTACACTGTCGGTTCATGGCTCAAGCCGGCAGTGCTGATCTAGACAACACTGTCGGTTGATGGCTCAAGCCGGCAGTGTTGAACAAGACAACATTGTCGGTTCATGGCTTAAGCCGGCAGTGTTTTGCAAGACAACGTTGTCGGTTTGTTGATAACCGGTAGTATTTTGCAAGACAATACTGTCGGTTCGTGGCTAACCGACAGTGATGGCCCATTCACATTTTATTGTTTTATAATTGATTTTAATTTATATTTTTTCGTGGAATCGGGTTTCGCTTTATATACGCTACGATATTAAACATTATAAATGTTACGGTTACAGTTCAAATGTTTTTATCCAGATCTCGATCCCTCAAAAAAATTGTTCTCGAACTTCACAGATTGTGCAATGCTTCTCAGACTTCTTAAAAAAATCTAGCGAGCCGCTCTGGGCCATACTGGTCCTTGTACCTCACAGATTGTGCAATGGAAAATACTTCATCTTTTTCCAACACCTCGGCTAAGATGAATTTTACGAGCTCCGATTGCAGTGCGACGATCTCCATGTCTAACAGTCTTTGGTGGTTATATTTCTTGCGCTGTTGTTCAAAAAAGATGATATCCAAAGAGGAACATTAAATCATTTTGTTGAATTATTAACAGACATAAATGAAATGGGGATTATACACACGAACTTATCGGCTTCTTCCAATTTCCCGCCGATGTAGTGACGCATTACCCACATTACATAAAACCCGCATTCATTGTTTTTCGCCGGCTGTGACAGGTACTTCCCCTCCATTTCGACAACCTTGGATGGGACCGGCGTCCCACCGATATGTCTTCTTCGGACACTGAGAAACATTAAAGGGAGAAACATTAGAAAGCGGTATGTGTGATTAGAAAATAATATGTTATTAGGATCGCTTACTAATTCAGCACTGCCATCAGTGCATCCAGATGATGAAATGGTTTTTTCTTTGAGTCCCACACCTCAATCAGATTTTTGGCAACATTGACACAAATAAAGATGAAATTGTTGCTACAATCACAGAATTCTAATTATCGAATAATCTTAATGAAAAAAAAAGCATAAAATTAAAAGCCGAGAACACATACTCGCAGTTGTAGGCTAGAAGTATGTGGGTTTTCTTTTTCATCGTGAATTCATCAAAAACAGCAATCAATCTATGTTTTAGGTCTTCCACGTCACATCCATAGAGGCCTAGACATGTCCTCTCATTGACTCGTAAGGGGTCCAAGAAGCCTATATAATCTCATTTGCTTTTTAGAATGCAAAATTTTGCTATACATCTACATAAAATCATAGGAAGTGCTCAAAAGTTAGCAATTTGTCTCGAGAGAGTAGTTAATTGTAATATCGTGCATGAAGGGTACTTACATTGTCCACAGCGTCAACATTTGAACATCGAGAGAGCGTTTCTGGTATAGCTGAAACAAGCACTCCCACTCGACATCAAACTTCTCTTCTTCAGGATAATGGAAAACATGTGGCGAACGAATAATAAACTCAAAACCAAAGTCGTCCGTCTCTGTTGCTTGAGTCATGTAATATTCATGCAACTAGCGCATATATGTTGTCAGATTTTTATACTCCTCATCGGAAACCAAAAGATTGTCACTTTCATACTTCATTGCCGGTGTTGTCGCCCCTTGTACATCATAATAAATGGTCGCGGCCTCTTCCATGGTTAATCCTGGGTTGTCTTCTACGTACTTCTGTATGTTCCTTAAATCTTTATTGTGTATTTCTTCGTCTCTTGTTGTAGCATATTTATTCTGTGTTTGCCTTTCGAATTTGGATTTCAACAAATACGAAGGCAGTGAGGCACAGAGATTGAAGAAACTAACACAATCTTCCTTCGAGATGTGTGCTGTAAATTTTTCTTTTATTAAGGTGGTAATGCTGCCACTGAACGGCCTTTTTCTTTTCTATTGGTCCACTTTATGAGCATTAGCGACCGAATCCAAGGATCTTTTCTGTGACTGCGAGGATGTCCTTGATCTTATTTTGGGCTGAGGTGGAGGAGGAGAAGGAGGATGACGACGAGAATTATGTTTTCCCGGCGCTGATGAAGATGGAGTAGGAGGGGGAGGAGGAGGAGGAGTCTCTTTTCTCGGGGCTGATGAAGATGGAGTCGGACGAGGAGGAATAGAAGGAGACCTCTGTCTTCTCGGGGTGATAGCTCCGGATGAGGAGGGGAGTGATCTCTATTGGGAGATGATGAGTGATCAGCACGGGTGGGCGAAGACTCACAGTCGTCCTCATCATCAGAGGACAATTGATGATCAAGCTTAATGAAGCGCTTACGCCAGGCCACTTGAGAGCCCTTGTTTTGACCAAGTTTCGGCCTGTGAGAGTGAAACATGAGAAATAAGACCGAGAGAGTTCATGGGTGGGTGGGATCGATGTATGTGGCTGACAGTTTGTTTTATATAGGGGGGCATGAACATCACTGTCGGTTTTTAAATAGAACCGACGGTGAAGGTGGCTATCACTATCGGTTTCTAAATAGAACCGACAGTGAAGGTGCATATATGTAAAGGATATATTTATTTAGATACTACAGTAGGAAAGTTTTAACAAGAACGATATATTTATTTAGACAGTAATGAAATACATCAAAAAATTATAAAAAATTAGAAATAAGTTATATATACGATAATAATATATTTATTTAGATAGTGAAGGTGGCTATCACTGCTCTGTGAACCTTGTGGCATCTCCAATCTTCAGCGTTGCTCTATCTTCAGTAGCATTCTTCTAGTACCTCATGTGTGCACCATTTTAGTGGACTGCGATGCATAATGATATCTATGGCTTGTTGTGAGAGGAAAACATTGTATCATGGTTGATAAGGCCTAGCTGAAACCAACATGCATGGAGAGGCTAGCTTCTGGTTGAGGGTAGGTGGAACCAATATTATCGGAGTAGGTGGGAGCAGTGTTCCAACTATTGTGGTCATGGGAGCACTGTTGGCATGTGAGGAGCATCTACACATCACTATCGGTTTTAGTTTAAAAACCGACAGTGAATTGGGCCTTTTGTGTCGGTTTGAGCAACTAACTGTGATAGAAGCTATCAATGTCGGTTTTAAAACCAAAACCGGCGGTAAAGGGCCCTGCCGTCAACTTTTAGTAAAAAAATATAAAAACAATATCGGTTTGGAGCCTGTCATCATAGCCTTTTTGTAAAAAATATTAAAAAGTTTGGTCCCTCTAAAATTCGAGCGCGGGTCACGGGGTCGAGAGTGCGCGGCCTTAACCGCTGAGTTAGGATAGGGAGTTTGGTTAGAATGGTTTTATTTTTTTCTTTTATTCCATCGTAATGCACTACTAAATAATAAATACAAAATCAAAAAAGCTTGGCCCGTCTGGGATTCGAGCGTGGGTCTCAGAGTACAGAGTGCGTGGCCTTAACCGCTGAGCTAGGGTAGAGAGTTCGCTTAGTTTGCTTTTCTTTGTTTATTTATTAATAGAAATAATACAGTTAGTTTATATTATAAAATAACACAAAAATTTGTGTCTTGATTATTTAATTCTATGATAATTAATTAATGGTCTATAATTATCAAATAATAGTGTTTGTGAACATCATCTTAATATTTAATTACATAGTCAATAATTAAATTGTAGAGATGCGCACAAAATATAAATTAAATATTCAGTGCGAATTGCTGAAACAACGTCTGCATAATGATTACATAGTTAACAATAATCTAACTATCTTTAGGTGCATCAACAATGAGGGCCTCATTGTGATCAATTCGTACATAAGCATGTTCGTCACCCTCTTGAAGGATAGGTAGGGGTACGTTCGCCCTGAATGGAGGTATTTCCTGATAGCCCTTGTAGTCTTCTTCGTCCATCACTCCATCGACACCGATAATCTTCCTTTTCCCTTCTAGGACTACTTGTCTTGTTGTCCCTTGCATAGAAGACTTGCATAATATCTCTTGCAAGGACGAAGGGGTCGTCTCTGTATGCGGTCTTAGTGAGATCAACGGTAGTGAACCCTTCGCTGTCAGTGTTGATTTCCTCGAACCGGACCCACTGGCAGCGAAAAAGAGCTGCCTTCAACGGACCGTAGGTTAGCTCCCATATCTCCTCTATGAAACCATAGTATGTCGCCTACACGTTGTTGTTTTCGTCGTGAGCATCAAAACGAACACCACAATTTTGGTATGTGCTCTGTAAAATGTGAATCCATTGATCTCATACCCTTGATACTTAAGATATGTACTCGAAAGTCCCTTGGCTAAAGCATCCAGTTGATTACCCAACTTTATTCCAAGCCAGCGACATCGTAACCAGCTGGTAAATTCCTCCTTATGTTTTTTATCCAACCAAGCATGTGATCTGCTCGGATACAGAGTTTGCAGCGATTGCCTGTGCTCATCAATGTATGGCATCACACCCTCGGCTTGCTAGAGAACAGCGAACTGTGCCTGTCTAAAAGAAACAGGGTCATCTACTGTAACAGATTTCTGACCGATCGTTCCTTTGCCACGTAGTCTTCCCTCGTGACGAGATTATGGAACTTTGACCTTTTTGATGTCCAGATAATATGTGTAGAACTCAATGGCCTCCTCCGTTGACCATCCTTCAACCATGCCCCCTTCTGGCCTAAATCTGTTTCTAACATACCTCTTAAAAACTTTCATCAATCTTTCAAAAGGGAACATCTGATGCAGGTACATTGGGCCAAGGGCTCTAATTCCTAAGTTATAGGGCCCACATGCACCTGTCTCTGTCCGACAACCTTTGACATTTATGCATATGTTTCCATTAACTTAAAAAGACTGTCGGGTGTCCTCGGGGAACCCCGAATCATCCACGATTTCCGAGCAGGATCACGTTACAGAGTCATTGCAGTATTACAACATTTATTCAAATATTAATACCAGAGTAAAAATAGTGGAAGTCTTACAATAACATAATTTACAAAACAGTAGTTTCAAACCTCGCAACTAGGTTCGATTTATTACAAAATGAAATAGTGGAGTGGCATTATAATATAATACAAAACACACAATAAAATTGCCCTGCCCAAGGGCCACACATTTACTTCTTATCGTCATCACAAGGTACAACTGTCATGCAGCATGATCCAAAATAGATCTGCTCATGAGGCTTACCTGCAACAAGGGTCAACGAACCCTGAGTACAAAAGTACTCAATAAGACTTAACCGAAATATTAACTAATAAACTTAGGAATGCAGGCTTAGGGACTCAAGGTATAGCTTTAACAATAATCAAAGTTCTTTTGCGTAAAACTCTTTTAACAAAATTCTTTATATAGAAAACTTCATAAGAATTATATACAAAGCTGACACGATCCATGTTGAGATCATGAAACTTTATATCCAACACCTTCACAAGCCTTATTCGAGTTCCAGTTATTAATACTACGATGATGAACAGTGAGTTGAGTCTCCATAACCGAGGAGCAACAACGATTCGAACCGATTAAACCCAGCTGGGGATTCCAGACGACACGACATATGCAGGTCCCTGACCTACATATATCAACCTACTCTCGGATCCTCTAAAGCAAGAATGGGTCCGCGCCACCTGAGAATACAGTACTCCACCAATCCAGCCCATTGCCACGTGGGTACACGCTATTCCCGCCATCTCTCCACTCCCAGTGCGTGAGTAGCCATTCTCGTAATAGAATCGCCAAGTTCAGGCTTACTAGAGTATGTGGCTAGTACTATAAATTCTCACCTCATGTAATTCAACAACGGACGTGCCTTAATCGACATAGGCGGAAAGAACTCGCTCACAAGACCTCCATGTCTTGTGGCTCACACACACCGAGTCCGTCTGGTCTAGAATTATTACTCCACATTCCCATATCACATGATAACATAAGTAACCAAGGTTCCATTTGAAACTTGCATGTGACAGTTAATCACCTGACTTCAACGTTCTACGCATAGCTAAGCAAAACTAGGCATATATGAATTTAAAACTGGTAATATGGTAAATTTAGAATAACAAGGTTGGTAATGCACCAATTAGGCTCTTACTTAACTCCTAATCACTTAATGTGGTAACGGAAAGCAAAAGCGAAATTAATTTGTAAAACACAAGGTAGGGTTGTATGCATCCGGGGCTTGCTTCGTTGACGGAAAAGTCCGGCTCCTGCGACGTTTCACAAGTATTCGATCCGACCTCAACAAACGGATTAACCTCCTCAACAAATTGATTAACTACCACGTTTTCACCTTCGTTCACTACACGTAATAACAATGCCATGTTTAACATGATGCGGAATACGAAACATGATGCTCGATGATGGATGCAAAATTAATACTTTGAATACAACTTTCCTTCGCGGTACAGTTGCAAGTCAAACAGACTAAATCTTTTTTTTATAACACATACATCAATTGCCAAGGATCATTATCAACTAATGACCCAAGGTCATCACTCAATCCAAAATTTCAAACAAAACCTAAATCATTAAAGGTTACTATTTGCTTTTATGAATTAATTATTTAATTCAAAATTATGAAATAAATCAACTTATTCTAATTGAACTCAACATTTTAGTACATGTTCATTACATGATAAGTAAGTGGCAAAACAAATTTCATAATTTTTGGACAATTAAATAAGCCTAGAAAAATCATGGAAATCCATTTATTAATAAATTGAGCAATTTTTATCACATTCAAAAAGTACTGAAAAACATTATTTCATATTTTTCTTAAATACTATACATCACAGAGAAGTCACACAAAAATTTTCATAATTTTTGTATCTCTAAATAAATCTACACAAAAATAACAAAAACAGACACTATTCATTCAAATCTGAAAATAGAAAAAAATCCATTTGAACGCTGAGTCACTGACAACCCGACCCCACCTGTCATCCCTAACCTCCGACGTTGACCACGGCGGCACGCGTGCTGACCGGCGAATTCTCGCCGCCGGTGAGACCAACAGCGATGGCGAGGGTACTAACATGATCACTACGTCACAGCGCATCGATTTATGGCACTAACACGACCAATTATGGACTGAACTGAGCACTACGCTGACCATGGCGGCCACGACGGCGCTGCTGCACTACGCCGGTGATGTGAGACCTGTAAAGCTTAAATGGGTGGCTCAGGAAGCACCAACAGCTCACCCCGAACGAGTTGGAGCCAAGAGCCGAGCTGGATGATCAACGGAGGCGCTGGTCGACGTTCACACCAACCACGGTGGAGCACGCAACGACGACGGCGATGTTTCGGTGACTGTGGTGGACAAAATGGTCAATCAACCAGGGCACAAAGCACCACGGCACCATGGAGAAGCTGAAACAATGCTTCCCTGAGGTCAGAAGCTCACCGTAGAGTGCTGGCCACGACGGAGCAGCCACGACGGAGATGTTGCCGGCCGCGAGGAAGAAGAGCGCGCACAGCAAGTTCTCGGCGAATACAGGCGACCAAGGTTGGTTGGCTGGGTACGCAAGGAATAGGCGAAGCTGGGACAGGCTTTGCCGAGATGGCAACGGTGCTAGGTCGACGGCGAGAGCTCGACGGAGCTGCGGTGGTGGCGACGGGAAAAACAGAGGGGGAAGAAAAACGATGACGACGGCGTCTCGGTTCTTATAACGTGACTCAGAAGCTTAAGGAAGCCACGATGGAGCCGTTTCCGTGCCAACGCGACGCCAAGGACGGCCACGACGCGCCTGGAACGCCGAAGAAGGTCGCCGGCGGTGTAGTTTGAGCGGCGGGCACTGTTCCACTTAATTACAGAATTACCATCCCGTTAGAAACTCAAAGTACTCCCAAATTTTCATAACAACTCAAAAATCTCCAAAAACAAAAGTTGTTCAAAATCAAAAGTTCTACAACTTTGCTTCTATAACATCTCCTAATTCGGTCTAGATTTGAAATGAACTTTTGAATTTGAATAGGGAAATTTAACGAATTACGCCTTTTTGAATTACTCAAAATTTTTCTAAACAACTTGAAAAACTCCAAAAACAAACTTTGTATAACTTGTCAAGCTCTACACTTTTGCTTTTGGGCTCAACCCCAAAATATGCTTAGATTTTGAAATGGATTTTTAGGGTAGGATTTAAATGCTGAAAATCAGGGTTTTCTCGAAAAATTCAAAATCCAAATAAACTTTGAACTTGAGTCAAACAATACAATTCAACACATACCACATGAATATAAACTTGTTTTAGTGTATGCATCTCAAAGTTTTTTTTTATATGACCAATTGCCTTGCAATGCATATGATGATATGGCAGTTTTAGTATTTTAAACACCCAGGTTGTTACACCCGCCCGCCACGCCCCACGCCCACGGCCCGGTCAGCGGCGCGCGCGCGCGTGGCACGCCTTTATCCTTTTCTCAGCTTCTCAATTTAGATGAATAATTTCCAACCATATAAGCTGAGTCCGCGTTCAGTCAAAATCCCGTATGATATTAAATCATACAACACTTAATATTACGCACCATAAAGTTTTATTTAATTATTAAATATTATATGGGTCAAGCCCATATTATATCAACAATGGCTATCGGGATAAGCGTTCTGTTCAAGCATATCACCGACTTCCCCAAAAGGCCAAAACAACGGCTCACGCATACCAGATACAACAGTCAGCAAAGGCCGATCAAATAAAAGCTGCAGGCACAGGCCAAGAAATGGAGCAAAAAGATGACCTCCCTTCACACGTGGATAGCTAGCTAGCTAGCGACCTGCATTGCTAAGCTCTCAGGCCCTTGGATCATAGGAATTCCAAAGGAACGTAATTCCCCCGTCTATACTTTCCTGTGTTTTTTCATTCCTATGGTTTCTCACAACATCTATATTTTGTTCCTGCTTTTCTTTCTTTTTCTCTGTTTTGCATTCTTTTGTTCCAGGCCCTCAATCTTTTGTCTCGCCACTTGCCTATGTTGTAAGCTTTAATATATTTTTCTTTCTTCCAGGAGAAGTCCGATCGAACAAAAACTGAAACAGGTAAACACCGGCATAATGCATGCCGCAGTGGAACTTCAATTCTTGTTACGCTCGCTGCCAAAGGACCCAAGTTGTAAGCCTGCATGCATCAAGAGAATGGTATCACCTTTAACTGGAGGCAGATATGCTGCGACACATCGTGCAATACAGCAGCGCGCGACCCACCCAACGTGTCTTTTTTTTCGCCTCTCGTCTACCTCGAGCCCTTCCTCCCCCAACCCCGCCTCCTTCCCCGCCGCCGGCCACGCTGGCCACCTCCTGCTCCCGCCGCTCCGCCCCGCCCTGCCCTAACCGTAGGGTGGCGTGCAGGCGGCGTCCTCGCCCCCGCCCCTGCCCCCGCCCACCCTAATCCCAATGCAGGGTGCTAGCGAGCTCCGCTACGACACCTCCGCCGCCGCGCCGCCAAACCACCTTCTTCCACCGCCGTCTCTCCTACCACCACCGCCGTGTTGCAGCCGCCTCCCCCGAACCCCCTTTTAGGGCCGCTTGAGATGAGTTTTCCTAATCCTAACGCTGCCACCGTCTCCTTCCTCTCCAGCGGGGTGCGGGCGCGGGCTCATGGGCAGCTTGGTCGCGTGGGAGAGGGAGAGAGAGAGAGGGTGGGGCAGCCCGCGTCACGCCATCCGCACTCTGCGCCACGGTCGCGTATTTAACTTTGCGCTTTGATTTGCTGGCCACGCCCGGTGAGACCTGCCAGGTGTTTTGGTGGGATAGGCAAAGGTGACGACGAGAGAGATACAGTCGGGCGGGTGCCGTGCGTGAAACCTTGCTTATTAATTGCTCTCGCTATAAAGTGAAAACAGAATTTGTATGCTTGCAGTGGCACAAGTAAGATCGCTTTGATGCTACCCTTTTTCATAACCTTTTTGTTCTATGGTGATGAAGACTGAGGACGTGGTTTCGCTTGGATCTATGCACCGATTTTTGGCCGCAGTCAGTTACTAAAGTAGGATAGATGCGATGTTTTATATTAAAAAATACTGCAGACAGATACGAGGTGAAGTAACGGAACTGATGAAAATGCTCACACGCCAACGCGAATGTTTTACTGGTCCGTCGAAATTAAGGAATCTGAATCGATACACTCGGAACAGAGAGTGATCAGAGGCTCACAGAAATGGCTCAAGAATGTGACACCGCTTGGCCAGAGCACTAAGCACCTGTGTATCTATCGTTTAGCCTATAACTCCAGCAAGTAGAGAGCTGTAAATATCGTTTGGCCTTTGTTTGAAAGGAAATCTATGTTAATATTGTGAGGCATTAATTACTCATTGCTGAATGATCATCTAGCACTGAGTGAGCATTTGGAGTGCAGGTCACAGTAAAGAAAAGACAGCCGAATTTACCGTAAGACAGCTAATCCGCCCGGAGACGTTACACATCCTTTACGCTGTAATTTTTTCTGTTGGCATCACTGCATGCACGCATCTGTGACCAGAAGAGATTAATACGAGGCTGTTTGGTTACCGGACTTGGTTCGCCTCGCCCTCGCCTAGGCTTCGGCGGCCACAGGAAAGCAGGCGGCTGCTTGGTTCGTAATTAATGTGTGGCACGCCACACGATCTTCAGTTCATTTCCAGTGCTTTTAGCGTTTTTCTCGCCACAGCGGTGGCGTTGTTTTTGTCCGCCACAAAACTGTGGGAGAGGCGATCACTTACATTAAGGCCCTTCAGGCGAAGGCGGCCATGCTGGGAAGCAGGCGCTAGCGCGGCAGGCTGCCGCTAGGGGTGAGGCCTCCTCCTCTCTCTCTTTGACGGCGATGCCACAGACCGCACAAGGCATGGCGGCCCTGTGCGCTTCCGACGTCCCGCGTGGCTGGGGCGGCGTGCCTGTGCCGCCTGCTGCTCCAGCCGTGCCAGCGTCGCCGCCCAGATGCAAGACGTGGACGGGGCCAAACGTGGTGTTGACCGTGGCCAACGACAACGTGTACATCAGCGTGTGCGCGCCACGGCGCGCTAACACCCTGACCATGGTGATGTTCGTGCTAGACAACCACGGGATCGACGTGATCACCGCGCAGATCTCGTCCGACAGAGTTCGCGCCCTGTTCATATCTATGCCCATGTAAGTAGCATTGTTGCTCCATCCATCCAGTGTCCTCCTGGTTTCATAGCATAGCTTCGGGGTTCGGGCTTTTGTTGGCCAGACGTAGGGGTATGGTCGTTACAGCAGCTTATATGTGTTGCGTAGACCTGGTGAGCATGACGATGGGCGATTTGTTGACATTCTTAGAGGAGAATCGTCTCGTTGGGACGAGGGGATTTGATCGGACATAAAAATGAAATGAATCCACCTATTTCTTCACAATATTTGAATTTGAAAAGGGTTTTTTACCGTTGAATTAGGGTTCGTGTGGGCAAGCCTACGACAAAAAAAACTGTCAAAATACCGTTGAATTAGGGTATGTTAGGGCTTTCTTTTGTCGCACTTTATTTAATGGAAAGAAGTGATCCAAAAACCGACAGGATCTATATAAGTTGAGGTTTCGTAGATCCTGTAACCGTAAGGAAATAATACGTTAGAGCTTTATTTTTATCGTACTATGTCCGATTGGAAGAAGGTGGTGGTCCCAATACCGACATGATTTACGTAAGTTGACGCCGCATGGTTCTAGCAACCACAAGGAAGTAGTACCTTAGAGCCTTATTTTGTCGCGCTTTCATGGTAAAAGGTGATCTAGATACCGATCATACTAAATCTAGCTAAGCTAATTGACAGTTATGGTTACCTTTCCTTATTCAGTCTCATCCTTTTAACTGGAGATATTGGTTTGCAAACGTCTTTGCAAAGGTTGTGGTTACGGGATTCAGTAACTATTAGAAAAAATAATGTGTTAGAGGTCCATTTTTTGGCGGCGTGTATATGTATATGGAAAACATGCTTTATTAGAAGTTGACATAAGAAAGTACTAAAGCCTACCACTAAAAAGTTAGATATAAATATGATCCAAATTTTCATACTCTTCACATACCTTGAGTGCACACCTGTGGATTCGTGCTTTGTAGGAATAACTACTATGTGACTTGCTTTATGATTAAACTCTTTTTGTTACACAAAAATGTTACAAACTTGTCCAAATAGATAGAGTCTATTGCCAAGAGGTTTGTTTTTCCATTGCTGGTTTGATTAGTGTGGCAGTATGCCATTTGAATGGTCAGTTAGTAGTAGTTAAGGCTACTTGCTACTTGAATCATGTACCATCTCACAATTCCATATTTCCCAAAAAGATGAGTTTGTACTTTGCACATGATACTTTTTCACTCTAGTAGTAACATGAATGCTCAGCGGCACGGTTGACCAGAAACATGCATATATACACCCAAAAGGCCGAACCCAATCAGAAACAAGTGCCATTGCTCACGAGACTTGTAGAACCATATATAGCAAGGCGTTGCCTGACAAAAGTCTATTCATCAAGAAAATAAATCTGCTCATACATGCATATTGAAGTGGTAACATTTTCATTTTCTTTTTGTCATACGGCAAGCTTGTTTGCGTGAGTAAAAGTTTGTGGCAGCTCAGTAACATTCATATATCTTTCTACTACATAACAGGTCACTGGAATAGGTGGTGAGAATCGTCGTTCGTCAGAGGAAGTGTACCAGAGGGCTGTGTCGGAGATCATGTACATGCTCCGCAGCAACAACAAGACCGGCCGGAGACGCCATCAAGGGCCTCAAGGGCGTCTCAAGCTGCGCCACTGCATGCATGCTATCGATCTGCTCATCACACTACCCCAGATCTAGACATCACTGTCGATTCAAAAACCCCCTTCACTACCGGATTTTGAACCAACAGTGGCATATCGGCAGTGACGAGGGGTTGATATCAATGTCGGTTCTTAAAAACCGACACTAATCTGCAGGAAACAGTGTCGGTTTCTGGCTCCACCCGACAGTGTCTAGTTGAACAACACTGCCGGTTTGTAGTCCCAACCGACAGTGACGGTTGCTTCAAGAGTGTCGGTTCTTGGCTCAAGCCAACAATGTTGAGCATGCCTACACTGTCGGTTCATGGCTCAAGCCGGCAGTGCTGATCTAGACAACACTGTCGGTTGATGGCTCAAGCCGGCAGTGTTGAACAAGACAACATTGTCGGTTCATGGCTTAAGCCGGCAGTGTTTTGCAAGACAACGTTGTCGGTTTGTTGATAACCGGTAGTATTTTGCAAGACAATACTGTCGGTTCGTGGCTAACCGACAGTGATGGCCCATTCACATTTTATTGTTTTATAATTGATTTTAATTTATATTTTTTCGTGGAATCGGGTTTCGCTTTATATACGCTACGATATTAAACATTATAAATGTTACGGTTACAGTTCAAATGTTTTTATCCAGATCTCGATCCCTCAAAAAAATTGTTCTCGAACTTCACAGATTGTGCAATGCTTCTCAGACTTCTTAAAAAAATCTAGCGAGCCGCTCTGGGCCATACTGGTCCTTGTACCTCACAGATTGTGCAATGGAAAATACTTCATCTTTTTCCAACACCTCGGCTAAGATGAATTTTACGAGCTCCGATTGCAGTGCGACGATCTCCATGTCTAACAGTCTTTGGTGGTTATATTTCTTGCGCTGTTGTTCAAAAAAGATGATATCCAAAGAGGAACATTAAATCATTTTGTTGAATTATTAACAGACATAAATGAAATGGGGATTATACACACGAACTTATCGGCTTCTTCCAATTTCCCGCCGATGTAGTGACGCATTACCCACATTACATAAAACCCGCATTCATTGTTTTTCGCCGGCTGTGACAGGTACTTCCCCTCCATTTCGACAACCTTGGATGGGACCGGCGTCCCACCGATATGTCTTCTTCGGACACTGAGAAACATTAAAGGGAGAAACATTAGAAAGCGGTATGTGTGATTAGAAAATAATATGTTATTAGGATCGCTTACTAATTCAGCACTGCCATCAGTGCATCCAGATGATGAAATGGTTTTTTCTTTGAGTCCCACACCTCAATCAGATTTTTGGCAACATTGACACAAATAAAGATGAAATTGTTGCTACAATCACAGAATTCTAATTATCGAATAATCTTAATGAAAAAAAAAGCATAAAATTAAAAGCCGAGAACACATACTCGCAGTTGTAGGCTAGAAGTATGTGGGTTTTCTTTTTCATCGTGAATTCATCAAAAACAGCAATCAATCTATGTTTTAGGTCTTCCACGTCACATCCATAGAGGCCTAGACATGTCCTCTCATTGACTCGTAAGGGGTCCAAGAAGCCTATATAATCTCATTTGCTTTTTAGAATGCAAAATTTTGCTATACATCTACATAAAATCATAGGAAGTGCTCAAAAGTTAGCAATTTGTCTCGAGAGAGTAGTTAATTGTAATATCGTGCATGAAGGGTACTTACATTGTCCACAGCGTCAACATTTGAACATCGAGAGAGCGTTTCTGGTATAGCTGAAACAAGCACTCCCACTCGACATCAAACTTCTCTTCTTCAGGATAATGGAAAACATGTGGCGAACGAATAATAAACTCAAAACCAAAGTCGTCCGTCTCTGTTGCTTGAGTCATGTAATATTCATGCAACTAGCGCATATATGTTGTCAGATTTTTATACTCCTCATCGGAAACCAAAAGATTGTCACTTTCATACTTCATTGCCGGTGTTGTCGCCCCTTGTACATCATAATAAATGGTCGCGGCCTCTTCCATGGTTAATCCTGGGTTGTCTTCTACGTACTTCTGTATGTTCCTTAAATCTTTATTGTGTATTTCTTCGTCTCTTGTTGTAGCATATTTATTCTGTGTTTGCCTTTCGAATTTGGATTTCAACAAATACGAAGGCAGTGAGGCACAGAGATTGAAGAAACTAACACAATCTTCCTTCGAGATGTGTGCTGTAAATTTTTCTTTTATTAAGGTGGTAATGCTGCCACTGAACGGCCTTTTTCTTTTCTATTGGTCCACTTTATGAGCATTAGCGACCGAATCCAAGGATCTTTTCTGTGACTGCGAGGATGTCCTTGATCTTATTTTGGGCTGAGGTGGAGGAGGAGAAGGAGGATGACGACGAGAATTATGTTTTCCCGGCGCTGATGAAGATGGAGTAGGAGGGGGAGGAGGAGGAGGAGTCTCTTTTCTCGGGGCTGATGAAGATGGAGTCGGACGAGGAGGAATAGAAGGAGACCTCTGTCTTCTCGGGGTGATAGCTCCGGATGAGGAGGGGAGTGATCTCTATTGGGAGATGATGAGTGATCAGCACGGGTGGGCGAAGACTCACAGTCGTCCTCATCATCAGAGGACAATTGATGATCAAGCTTAATGAAGCGCTTACGCCAGGCCACTTGAGAGCCCTTGTTTTGACCAAGTTTCGGCCTGTGAGAGTGAAACATGAGAAATAAGACCGAGAGAGTTCATGGGTGGGTGGGATCGATGTATGTGGCTGACAGTTTGTTTTATATAGGGGGGCATGAACATCACTGTCGGTTTTTAAATAGAACCGACGGTGAAGGTGGCTATCACTATCGGTTTCTAAATAGAACCGACAGTGAAGGTGCATATATGTAAAGGATATATTTATTTAGATACTACAGTAGGAAAGTTTTAACAAGAACGATATATTTATTTAGACAGTAATGAAATACATCAAAAAATTATAAAAAATTAGAAATAAGTTATATATACGATAATAATATATTTATTTAGATAGTGAAGGTGGCTATCACTGCTCTGTGAACCTTGTGGCATCTCCAATCTTCAGCGTTGCTCTATCTTCAGTAGCATTCTTCTAGTACCTCATGTGTGCACCATTTTAGTGGACTGCGATGCATAATGATATCTATGGCTTGTTGTGAGAGGAAAACATTGTATCATGGTTGATAAGGCCTAGCTGAAACCAACATGCATGGAGAGGCTAGCTTCTGGTTGAGGGTAGGTGGAACCAATATTATCGGAGTAGGTGGGAGCAGTGTTCCAACTATTGTGGTCATGGGAGCACTGTTGGCATGTGAGGAGCATCTACACATCACTATCGGTTTTAGTTTAAAAACCGACAGTGAATTGGGCCTTTTGTGTCGGTTTGAGCAACTAACTGTGATAGAAGCTATCAATGTCGGTTTTAAAACCAAAACCGGCGGTAAAGGGCCCTGCCGTCAACTTTTAGTAAAAAAATATAAAAACAATATCGGTTTGGAGCCTGTCATCATAGCCTTTTTGTAAAAAATATTAAAAAGTTTGGTCCCTCTAAAATTCGAGCGCGGGTCACGGGGTCGAGAGTGCGCGGCCTTAACCGCTGAGTTAGGATAGGGAGTTTGGTTAGAATGGTTTTATTTTTTTCTTTTATTCCATCGTAATGCACTACTAAATAATAAATACAAAATCAAAAAAGCTTGGCCCGTCTGGGATTCGAGCGTGGGTCTCAGAGTACAGAGTGCGTGGCCTTAACCGCTGAGCTAGGGTAGAGAGTTCGCTTAGTTTGCTTTTCTTTGTTTATTTATTAATAGAAATAATACAGTTAGTTTATATTATAAAATAACACAAAAATTTGTGTCTTGATTATTTAATTCTATGATAATTAATTAATGGTCTATAATTATCAAATAATAGTGTTTGTGAACATCATCTTAATATTTAATTACATAGTCAATAATTAAATTGTAGAGATGCGCACAAAATATAAATTAAATATTCAGTGCGAATTGCTGAAACAACGTCTGCATAATGATTACATAGTTAACAATAATCTAACTATCTTTAGGTGCATCAACAATGAGGGCCTCATTGTGATCAATTCGTACATAAGCATGTTCGTCACCCTCTTGAAGGATAGGTAGGGGTACGTTCGCCCTGAATGGAGGTATTTCCTGATAGCCCTTGTAGTCTTCTTCGTCCATCACTCCATCGACACCGATAATCTTCCTTTTCCCTTCTAGGACTACTTGTCTTGTTGTCCCTTGCATAGAAGACTTGCATAATATCTCTTGCAAGGACGAAGGGGTCGTCTCTGTATGCGGTCTTAGTGAGATCAACGGTAGTGAACCCTTCGCTGTCAGTGTTGATTTCCTCGAACCGGACCCACTGGCAGCGAAAAAGAGCTGCCTTCAACGGACCGTAGGTTAGCTCCCATATCTCCTCTATGAAACCATAGTATGTCGCCTACACGTTGTTGTTTTCGTCGTGAGCATCAAAACGAACACCACAATTTTGGTATGTGCTCTGTAAAATGTGAATCCATTGATCTCATACCCTTGATACTTAAGATATGTACTCGAAAGTCCCTTGGCTAAAGCATCCAGTTGATTACCCAACTTTATTCCAAGCCAGCGACATCGTAACCAGCTGGTAAATTCCTCCTTATGTTTTTTATCCAACCAAGCATGTGATCTGCTCGGATACAGAGTTTGCAGCGATTGCCTGTGCTCATCAATGTATGGCATCACACCCTCGGCTTGCTAGAGAACAGCGAACTGTGCCTGTCTAAAAGAAACAGGGTCATCTACTGTAACAGATTTCTGACCGATCGTTCCTTTGCCACGTAGTCTTCCCTCGTGACGAGATTATGGAACTTTGACCTTTTTGATGTCCAGATAATATGTGTAGAACTCAATGGCCTCCTCCGTTGACCATCCTTCAACCATGCCCCCTTCTGGCCTAAATCTGTTTCTAACATACCTCTTAAAAACTTTCATCAATCTTTCAAAAGGGAACATCTGATGCAGGTACATTGGGCCAAGGGCTCTAATTTGGTCAACAAGATGAATGAGCAGATGCAATGAGATATCGAAGTAAGTCGGCGGGAAATGCATCTCAAGCCTAACGAGAGTTTCGACTATGTCCCGCTATAGCTGCTCTAGCGTGGACACATCAATGACCTTTTTCGAGATCGTGTTGAAGAACGAGCAAAGCTTTATGATTGGGACGTGGACCTTTGGGGGGAGGATACCACGCAGGGCAACAGGAAGCAGCTGAGTCATAATGACATGACAGTCATGGGCCTTCATAGGGCCATAGGTGAACTTGAGTTCTCTCATGTTCACTAGCCTCTTCGGGTTCGCATAGTAGCCCGTCGAGACTTTGAGTTCATTGAAGAAAGAAATAAGCTCACGTTTTTCTTCCTTCTTCAATGTCCATGACGCAACCGGAAGTTCGAACTGGCCATTCTCTAACTCTATGGGATGCAGCTCCTTTCTGATTCCCAAGTGTTGCATATCTAGGCGTGTGGCTAGTGAATCCTTCGATGTTCCTCCGGTGTCCATCAAGGTGTTAAGAGTGTTAGCGCACACGTTTTTAGTGATGTGCATGGGATCAAGACAGTGGCGTACACTCAGAAATGCCCAGTAAGGTAGTTTTCAGAAAACCAATTTTTCCTTCCAAACGCTCCCATCAGGCGCTACTACTGTATTGTCCCCCTTCCTAAGGACAACCTCCAGTTTATTGAGTTCTCGAAGTATCGTAGGCCCGTCTCGATATTTTGGAGCTAAGCGTTTCTCAATAGTACTGTTGAAATCTTTACTATTCCTATGTTAAGGGTGATCATTAGGTAGGAACCTACGGTGTCCCATATAAACTATCTTTGAGTTATTTGGCAGATTTACCGCATCGGTGTCGTTCAAGCACTCGACATATCCAGTATAGCCTTTTGTCTTCTCTTTGGACAACAAACCTTGACCTAGCAGGTCGGTGATTGTAGCGATAAGTACTCCCTTGATCGTGGCATGTTCCTTTTTGTACTCGTCCCAAACATCCGGCACACCCTTTTCAAACATCTCCACTAGTTCATCGATTACTAGTTCCAGAAACACATCGATGTCATTCTCAGGTTGTCTTGGCCCTTGGATCAGTAGTGGCATCTGGATGTATGACTGCTTCATATAGATCTAAGGTGGAAGGTTGTATATACAGAGCGTCACTAGTCAGGTGCTATGATTGCTTCTAACCTGGTCGAAAGGATTCATCACATCTGTGCTCAAAGCAAACCAAAGGTGCCTTACCTCTCTACCGATGTTTTTATAGAACATAGTATTGACAGTCCTCCAGTCATGCCCATCGGCGGAGTGCCTCATCATTGTATCTTTCTTACGCTCTTCGTCATACCAGCGCAACAGCTTGGCTGATTTTGCACATGCAAACAGCCTATGCACCCGGGGAGCTATAGGGAAATACCAAACGACCTTTACGGGACCTCCTCTGATCTTGGTACCCTCATCTGACGGCTCTTCCTTGTACCGTGAAGCTTCACACTTAGGGCACTTGTCTAAGTCTTTGTATTTTTCTCCACGGTACAATATGTAATCATTGGAACACGCGTTGATTTTTTTTAACCTCGAGGCCAATGGGGCAGATCATTTGCTTGGCCAAGTATGTCTTTTCTGGCAACTCTTTTTTTTGGAGTATTTTCCTTATTATACCTAACAACTGATCGAAGCCTTTATCGCTCAATCCGTTTGTCGATTTGAACTCTAACAGCATGATGTCGGCTTCTAGTTTACTTATTGGACAATTCCTATATAATGGTGTTTTGCCATCTTGTCTTATTTTCTCTAGCTTTCTTAGCTATCTTTCACTAAGACATCCGGTCTCTACATTACGTAGCAGCTGAGAAATACCATTGTTATCCTCGGTGTCGTCAGCTAGCGTATTTCTAAACTCATTATTAACTGTGGCCATAGGTTCCATGTTGACACCGGGTTCCTCGTCAGCATCATGGATGGCTACGTCAGGCATATCCACATCATCATCGTTTCCCTGCAGAGCATTCACACCAACCTCGCCATGCATAGTCCATATCGTATAGTTTGGCATGAACCCCCTGGTAATCAAGTGCGATCATATAGACTCAATTTAACGAAAGTTTCTATAATTCTTGCAATCTTTGCATGGGCAGAAGACAGAGTTCCCATTCCCAGCATGGGCTTTGACATCGGTGATAAACTGGCTGACGCCATGTATGTACCGCTTGTCCGTTCGGAACAGATGCATCTACTCTCGATCCATCTCTGTAAAAAAAATACTGAGATAGTAATTACAAAGAATTAATAAGAAATCGAGCTTCATGAACAACAATTGTAGCTCAAAAGTACCATTTTTGGAAAATATTATTGTACACTAATTATTGAAAATTTGAAATTGATAGTCCCAGCCCTGTAAATTAAAAATCGTAGTAAAAAATAATTATTGCACAATACTGAAGAACAACTATTCTACTCTACTTCTAAGAACTAATTATAGCATCACATACTAACAATGATGATCTTGACCACCATGGAATAATTAGCTAGGAATTTAAATGTGTTCATAGACACTAACCTTTTAGATAATGCATTCACCATAATTTGAGCCTTACACAAATATCCAATTGAAAAAGTGTTCTCTAGAATGAAGAAAGAACTAGAATGAGAATCAAGCAATGTAGCCATCAAAACAAAGCTAATTAAGTAACAAAATCAAAGAAATGGATGTTTGTTACTAACCTTAAAGCAAAAAGATCAAGCTATTCTTTAAAATCCAAGCACTAGCTTTATGGTGAAGAGCAGCCGCAACAATAGAGAGAAGGGTCCAAACGCACGTCTCTGTTCTCGGGATGAAAGAGAGGAGGAGGAAGATGACGGCTGCAGCCTTTTTGTGTTGTAGACTTATCACCGTCGGTTCTTGGCTAGAACCGATAATGATAGTGCCCAATCACTGTCGGCTCTTGGCTTAAATCGGTAGTGACGAGTGTCCGCCAAAACACTGCCGGTTCAAGCCAAAAACCGATAGTGATGTGGTCCTTCACTGTCGGTTTTAGCCCAGCACCAATCATTTTTTTTTTTAAACTCATAACAGGCAATGAAGGTACATCACTGCCAGTTCTTATAAATTTGATAGTGATGAGGCCGACAGTAATGTGCAAATCTGACGTAATGTCAGCTTGCAGCCTCCGGACCGGAGCGATCGAAAAAACCCGAAATAAATAAACTTGTTTGCTTAATTTACGCCTGTCGGTTGAAGGTTTTAGAACTGTCTCTTTGCGTCGTTCGTCGTCAGGTCTGGTCGAACTGAGTACCGTGCGTGTCGTCCGTGTGTGCCGACGTTGCTTTGCAACGTCGTCTCTTCATGTCGTGACTGTTGTACCACCGTGTGTTCTAAATTGCTGTTGAACCGTTTTAATAAAGTTCCGGATGTTGGTTTGTTTAAATGGTTTTTGCTGCTCTGTTGGTGTGCCCTGTGCTGCAGGTCGACGGGTGTGATTCTGGCATTCTGCAGGTCGGGTCGCAAACTGATGAACAGAAGACAGAAGGGAACCATGACTGCGTCACCATGTGTGTGCCTCCAGGATACTTACATCGTCCGGTCGTACCGTCGTCTTCTGAAATTGCTGAACCGTTTAAGTTTGTTGAACATTTGCTTCTTCTTCTTCTTCTTCTTCTTCTTCTTCTTCTTTTGAGCAACTTGTGGAACATTTGCTTGTGTTTATTGGATTGGTGTTGCTGTCGACTGTCGTCCCTGGTCCGCCTGGTGGACAAATATGCAGGTCGATGGAGCAATCAGAAACATGCATATATACACCCAAAAGGCCGAACCCAATCAGAAACAAGTGCCATTGCTCACGAGACTTGTAGAACCATATATAGCAAGGCGTTGCCTGACAAAAGTCTATTCATCAAGAAAATAAATCTGCTCATACATGCATATTGAAGTGGTAACATTTTCATTTTCTTTTTGTCATACGGCAAGCTTGTTTGCGTGAGTAAAAGTTTGTGGCAGCTCAGTAACATTCATATATCTTTCTACTACATAACAGGTCACTGGAATAGGTGGTGAGAATCGTCGTTCGTCAGAGGAAGTGTACCAGAGGGCTGTGTCGGAGATCATGTACATGCTCCACAACAACAACAACAACAACAAGACCGGCCGGAGACGCCATCAAGGGCCTCAAGGGCGTCTCAAGCTGCGCCGCCACTGCATGCATGCCATCGATCTGCTCATCAGCTTGCAGCCTCCGGACCGGAGCGATCGAAAAAACCCGAAATAAATAAACTTGTTTGCTTAATCTACACCTGTCGGTTGAAGGTTTTAGAACTGTCTCTTTGCGTCGTTCGTCGTCAGGTCTGGTCGAACTGAGTACCGTGCGTGTCGTCTGTGTGTGCCGACGTTGCTTTGCAACGTCGTCTCTTCGTGTCGTGACTGTTGTACCACCGTGTGTTCTAAATTGCTGTTGAACCGTTTTAATAAAGTTCCGGATGTTGGTTTGTTTAAATGGTTTTTTCTGCTCTGTTGGTGTGCCCTGTGCTGCAGGTCGACGGGTGTGATTCTGGCATTCTGCAGGTCGGGTCGCAAACTGATGAACAGAAGACAGAAGGGAACCATGACTGCGTCACCATGTGTGTGCCTGCAGGGTACTTACATCGTCTGGTCGTACCGTCGTCTTCTGAAATTGCTGAACCGTTTCAGTTTGTTGAACATTTGCTTCTTCTTCTTCTTCTTCTTTTGAGCAACTTGTGGAACATTTGCTTGTGTTTATTGGATTGGTGTTGCTGTCGACTGTCGTCCCTGGTCCGCCTGGTGGACAAATATGCAGGTCGATGGAGCATACGTAGAGCTTGCTTTGGGTTGGGCCGCATTTTGAGTCGTTGAAGCTGGGCTATTCCAGAAGGCCCATGTGGAAAGTAGCAGATAGGCCAAGCCCAGTGAAGTTAAGCCGGTTTGAATTGTTCTTTCCTTCCCGTTGGATTGTCGTCCCGTCGTCTCCTTAGCAGAAAGCAAATAGCGTTCCCCTCAACAAAAAAAAAAAAAGCGTTAAACAAACAAGTTGATGGACCGTGCTGATCTGATGATCCTCCTGGTCCGTCCAGTCCATGAGTCACTTACTCCTCGTGTGCATGTGGAGTCAATGCAAAGACCCGAGAGGGGGAGAAAAGAAGGGGAGGGCTTGCTTATCCAACCAGCAAATGCCCTGCACAGACACTAATCCTGCTCCCGGCATCCGGACCTCGCTCCCACATGCATGCACACAGACACAGTAGCTTTATTTGCGCCAAGCAGGCAGAGTGCATGGCCGCATGCAGCGCTTTTCATATTATATTATGTTATACATACAGTAGTGTATATATATCAATTCTCCATGAGAGAAATGAACTAAACGACGGAGCAGCAGGAGGAGGAGACAGATAAAGTTGCGTGCAAAGACAGGGTAGTTACGCGCCTAGCTAGCAGGACGACGACTCGCAGTCGCACGCAGCACACACACCAGCAGGCACTACTACGTCTCCGTAGTACACAACCACTACCTCCTCCAGCGAGGGCAGGCAAGAAGGCGTGCAGCAACAGCAGCACCGAAAAGGGAGAAAAGACGCAGGCGTGGAGGAGGACCGGAGGATTGCAAGGCCAACAACGGCAACGTGGCGCGCACCACCACCAAACCACACACGGGCTAGCATGCTCTATTCCTTCCCATCAGTGTTCTCGAGCTGTTCAACAACAGTGGCCGAACAAATGCTACCGCGACAACCTCATCAGGGTCGTCTATGCTATGCCACTGCCCACTAGGAAGTGAGTACGTAGCAGTAGATCGAGCTATACTAGTGCAGTTGAAGGAATCACATGCCACTGCACTGCTCGTTTTGCTTTGACGAGCGAGGTGCAGGGAATTGAACAAGCAGTAGCCATCCCAATTTCCTTTTGCTGCGTAGGAGTACGACTAGATATGATAGGGGAGCTAGCGTCTTCTCTGCACAAATTCTGATGTGGATTCCCCCCTGCAACTACAATGCTCCTCCTCCTACAGATTACAGTAATCTGCCACTGACGAAAAAGAAAAGGGCACGTAGCCAAAAGCTCGCTCGGAATCGGAAAGGGCAGCAGCAGGTAGCAGGCAGCAGCGTAGGCATAGCACTCCACTGAGAAGGCCACGGATGGACACAGTACCGATTATATTCTCCGTCCCCAACCCAAAAGCACAGGGGGTGTTGGGCGCAGCAGCATCATTTTCCTCTTTCTGAAAGAAAGGTGCTGCCGCTGTGTTCTATGTTATCTTGCTCTGCTCATTCGTAATGATGATATATATATACAGCAAGTAGTAGATAGATAATAATGTAAGTAGCTGTCTGTCAGAAGATACCCCGGTCTCGGTATCCCGCTCCCGAACTCGATCCATCTGCCCACTTAATTAAACAACCAAATCCTTCTTCTCGTTTGGTCTGATGGGGCTCTCGCCTCACGCCTCTCGGTCTCCGTTGGTGGGGGCTCCAGACGACTAGTTTGGCGCTCCAGCTCCTCCTCACTTTGCATTCGGATATGCTATTATTTGGCCATTTCATACACTCCTAGCTGCTTAACTTTGCATGATCACAGCTCAAAAGCATGCATCTCACGAAACGAAACAGTTTGGCTAAAGCAAAGAATAATCATTTCCCTTTGCCTTCTGTCCGTTGCTCCTCGCGTCCTGGCAGCCCACGAGATCGTTGGCCCTGGCTCTCGTCGCTTGGCTTAGAGGATCTTCAGCAGCTATTCTATAATCAATACGCCAATACAACTCTCTTGATAAGGTGATAATGAAGTGACCTAAAATTTCTTTTAATTGTTGATAAAGATGTTAAAACTGAACGCCAATAATTTTCTCCGATACATGGAAAACGTACGTGCTATATTAGACATTTTTTTAAAAAATTATCTCTCTCTCTCTCTCTCCTCTTCTCCCGGTCCATAACATCGTCCCGCACCACGCCCCACCTCCATGCACTACTCCTCAACTCCCCGCCTCACTCCACTGTCTCTGGGCACTCCTACTCGCCTCACTGTCACTATCTCCACACACACTACCACCTTGCATCAATGTCCACCTGCAACGCGGCCAGCCTCCCGGCACTATCATCCTCCCCGCAGCGTCACTCAACCCAGCCCTCACCTCATCATCTCTGTCCCTAGCCCCTGTCGCATCGACCCTAGTGTCGGTGTAGAAAGTGACCAACACGTAAATATTTGTAGTTTTGTTGTACGTTGTGATCGGAGGTGGCCTAGCACTCAATGACACAGAGTTTATACTGGTTCAGGCAACGTGCCCTACATCCAGTTTGAGTCGGTCGGTGACTTTATTCCTAAGCTCAGGTGCTCAAAGTTTGCTGTTGGGTTACAAACGAAATGGAGAAAGGTATGGGGGCTTAGGTTCGCATCCCGCTGGAGCTTGGATGGGATGCTACCAACGGGCGCGGGCAGCATAAGCTTGGGGGCGCGTGAGCTCGGCATCTCTAGCCAACGGCAGGAGATTTCCAACTAGGTTTAGGTAGGCAGCATAGGAAGGATAAGCAGTAGTAAGAGTAGGCCCAATACTATTGGGAAGATACAACGACATGAGATAATAGATATTGTTGGACACCCTACTAACAACTACTACATCTGTCCCAAAAAGGATATAACTATAGATTTCGTGTTATTTAAAGTACTTCATGTTTGACCAAGTTTCTAATAAATAGTATTTACATTTATGACTCCAAATCAATTTTTTTATAAAAATACATTTTGGTAATTAATATAATGGTATTTAATTGATATTATAAATATTTATACTTTTTATCTATAATTAATCAGTCTTGATATATATTAAAACATGACACTGTTTTAGAACTGCATTCTTTTAGGACTGAGGGAGCATCTCACTAGCATCTCCATGATCCTTCTTGTGTCCCGCCCTGAGTCCGTGAAGGACATTAAAGGCAACCAGCGCCCTGAGTCCGTGAAGGACATTAGAGGCAACCAGCGCGGGATCGAACCCAGAGCCTTTCACTTTGGGCTTCACAGCGTTAACCAGTCTATTAGCAAGGAGAGTTTTCTGCAAGGGAGAAACCCTAAATCCTATCCAATAGCATCAAACAAAGAAAAAAATACATCATAATTAATCTCTCCTTGGTATTCTAAATCATGTTAAAAACAACTTGAATTTTGAGTGTGATTGTAGTAGTAGTAGTAGTAAAATTTAGACAAGCCAAAAGGATTTATAACTAGCTGGTGCCACCTGGTGCCAGCGAGCCTAACCAACGTAGATCGGACAGCGAGCCAGGCAGCAATGGAAGCGCGCCATCCACGGCGAGCACGCCGCTTTTCCCGTCAGTGCGACGCGATGCCAGATGCGGACGGACACACACACACTCCCTTCCCCGCCTCATCAGAATCTCCTTTGTTTGTTTTGTTTAATGGACTTAATCTTTCAAGCAACACCGTACCCCACGCGATTAGATTAGTGCTCCCTACTGTACGTCAAGCGGCAAGCATCGCCGTCATGTCCCGCACCGATCGTAGGGACCAATCTTGACTCCCTTAGTGCCATGGAGACGACCGAACCGAGGTGGGTGGTGATAATGGAGCTGCTGCGTGCACAGCACAGCAAGCCAAAGCAGTGCCGAGCGAGAGAGGTGCCGGGACACCAGGCAATGACGAAGGGTACCGGGCCGGGCCGTTAATACGGCTCCTTTATTTATGCTTTGCCCGGCTGCTCCCCCGCCAGCACAGTATTCTTTACGGAGGGGGGAGGAGAGAAGGAGAAGCAAACAACATAGCAGTCCGGTCAAGTCGTGCATGCCTGATGATGCCTGGCCGTATAATAATAATAAGGTGATCGATCGGGCGGGGCGGCTCAGCTCGGCTCACCAATCCGGTCAAAAGCGGGATGTGATAATTTCATGGCAACAACATTCCATTCTGCAGAAGCATGCTGCAGGACGGGGCAGCCCCACCTCTCACCGCGCCACCGGCCAAGCTCTGTGCCGCTGCCCAGCCCAGCTTTCAATGCCCGCGATCTCCCCAGCCCTCTCGCTGCTTCGCCTGTACTTTCACTGACCCAAAAACCCGCACGCGCGCCTGGGCCTGGGCCAAGTGCCAAAAACTAAAAAACAAACATTTTCTTTTGCCATCCGTCCGACGACCCAATTAGTTGGCCAAACAATACCCAGCGGAGGAAAACGAGCGAATGCCTTGGCTGCTTACAGTAGCTATTACTGCTACTGTTGATCGATCGAGAATCACGAATCCATCCTCCTCCCTCCTCCCTGCCTGCCAACATTACGTACGTACAAAACTGGAAACAATTTTAGAGAGAATTTCTCCGTCCTGGTCCCGGCATACATACACGCCGCCGGCGCCCCACGGACGCTGGGTTGCAAGCAAGGCCATACAAGCCGGCGGCAGCTTCTGCACTTGGCCTACCCCTGAGTGAAGTGAAGGATCTTTCCGCCTTGGGGAACAGATCGAAGAACACTAGGGGCCGGCAATCATGGCCAATTAATGATCACATCAGTAGTGTTGGAGGAAGTCGTCGGAGTTGGCGATGCAGTCGGTGTTCGGCCAGGCGGAGCGGAGCAGCTTCAGCAGGTGCTGCGCCTTGCGCTTGGCGCGCTCCGAGCACCCGCCCTGCACCAACATCAGCAGCTGGCTCATGGCGCCCGCCCGGACCGCCTCCACCTGCAGCGCCTCGCACCCGCCCACCACGGCCACCAGCGCGCCCGCCGCGTGTTCCGCCGCGCGCCCGGACATGGCGCGCACCAGCGCCGCCACGGCCGCGGCCCCGCCCCCGGCCCCCGCAACCACGGCGTCGCGCCCGCCCTCGGCGCGGCACAGGCGCTCCACGGCCGCCAGCGCGCGCTCGGGCTCCCCGGCGCCGCCCTCCGCCACGCGCCGCGCCAGCGCCGACGCGGCGCCCGCCGCCACGGCGCGCGGGCGGTTCTCCTTGGCCAGGCACAGCGCGAACAGGGCCCGGATCCCGACGCGCACGGCGCGGGCGTTGGCCTTCTCCTCCACCAGCTCCACCAGGCCGTCCATGACGCCCTCGGCGGCGCCCAGCACGGCGCGAGCCTCCGCGCCCGACGCCGACGCCGCGGCCTCCGCCACGGCGCCCGCGTTCACCCTCGCCTCCAGCGGGACGCCGGCGCCGGCGCCGCCGCCGAGGACCTTGCCGAGCCTGGCCACCCTCTCCTCCCTCCCGACCACCTCCGCGGCCTCCGCCTCCCCGAGGCCCACCAGCGCGAGCACCGCCATGGCCTCCGCCTCCAGCTCCTCGCTGCTAGCCGCCCCGGAGCCGAAGGCGGACTCCACAAGCGCGGCCCTGGTCTCGTGCGTGGCCATGACGAGCCTGTTCTTGTCGGACTCCCTGGCGAGCGCCCTGAGCCTCCGCAGCGCGGGGAGGCCCGGGCCCTGCGCGACGAGGGAGCGCACCAGGTCCGGGTCCGCGGGCTGCTTCGGCGTCGGGATGCGCTCCACGCCCATGGACCGGTGCGCCACGCACCACTCCTGGATGAGCCGGCGGAGGGTGTGGTTGGGGATGAGCGTGAAGTCCGCCAGCGGCGCGCGGGTGACCGGGCAGGTGGTGTTGCCAGTGGCCACCCACGACTCGATGCTGGCGCGGTCGTAGGTCTGCCCCGTCGACACCGTCACGGGGTCGCGCATCAGCTCCAGGGAGATGGGGCACCGGAAGTACCACGGCACCTGCAGCCCCGCCGTGTCCAGGCCCAGAGCCAGCGGCACGCTCCCCGGCATTACAACCAACCCCTCCCCCCGTACGTGCGCTGGTGCTGCGGCTGCTGCAGTCTGAGCAAGCGCGATTGGGATGGATCTTGGCCGAGAGAGCTAGGTAGCTAGCTCGCTCGCGCTGGAGATGGATGGAGACGTGGTGCGCGTGAGGGGGAGGAGAGAGACGAGAGGTGGTTGGCGAGTGGTGGGATGGGTGGAGAGGAGGCTGCTGACTGCAGGTGCGGTGAGGACTGAGAGTGGTGGAGGAAGGAGACCGGCCGATTCGATTCGATCTGGAGGACGACGAATGGCGCCGGGTATAAGTAGGCGGGAGGTGGCCAGCACGTGTGCGGGGTGGGGATCACTGCCGGAGCCGGGAGTGGGAATCCTTGGAGTACCATTACGGCATTGTCACTTCTACCGCGGCGGGAAGGGAGTCCGTGCCGGCACTCCCGGTCCGACGGCCGTGCGGTGCGGCTCCACCGGTCGGGACTCGGGACGGGCGCGGCTGCGACGTCCCTGCCGGTTGGCGGATGCCGATTGGGCGCAGTGCGGGCGCCAATGCGACGGCGTCTCTAACTTTAACCGGCTTGGCTGAGGCCGAGTCAGTCAAGCCCAATTGACTGGGCCGAGGCGACACACGCTTCCACCTGGTCCTGACACGGCGGGGGCCCACAGCGCAGCGGGCCAGACAAATCTGGGAATATTTGTTGAGATTATTACTCGCTGACGACGACGCTCTAGCGCTGTGCTGCGCAGCTCAGGCGATGATGACGATGGAGCAAAAACTTGAAGGCTTGTTGCCATCCCCTGCAGGCTCTGCCCTAGTATTTTGGGGTGTTTGAATCCAGTGACTAAAATTTAGGATGTGTCACATATGGGTATCGTATGTGGTGTTTGGATACTAATAAAAAATAAATTATAGAATTCGTCAGCACTCCACGAGACGAATTTATTAAGACTAATTAATCCGCTATTAACACATGTTACTGTAGCACCATATTGTTAAATCATGGGCTAATTAGGTGTAAAAGATTCATATCGCAAATTATACAATTAATTTTGTAATCAGTCTATATTTAATACTCTATGCATGTGTCAAACATCTAATAAAACAACGACTACAGTTTACAGTTTAGGAAAAGGAACTAAACACCCCTTATTACCTCGCTTCTCACAGGCAATAATATATATATACAGAGACACACACACCAACCCACACGGGCGTACGCAACGCGATCTGCGGCCAGCCAGGGCAATAGTTTTTCCCAGCTGCGCATGCACGCGGAGATGACGCAAGCTGGGATCGATCGAGTCGATCGATCGGGGTCTCTGCCCACCAGCTACGTAACACGGCACACATGCATGGTCACATGCGCCTTAGTCCGAATTTTTCATATTTTAGTTATTTTTAAAAAAAAATCACAAATATGATCCTAGAGATATGATTTTTAAAATCTGGACCCTTACACTGCTCGGCGTCATTGTTGTTGGCGGCGAGGTCGGGGCCACGTTGGCGCCATGGATGCTGACATAGCAGTCAGCTCGGCACCATGGATCTTGACGCCGAGCTCGGCACCAACAATCCTGGTGTCAAGCCCTCTCTTACGTATGAGCCCGATGTGGCAGCAGCTAGGCATCGCAACTATAATATCGAGAGCAGGATACCTCACGAGTTCAGTGTCGATACGCTTGTGCACACATGGAGCCTCCGCTTCGTGCCTTTCCGGGACCCTGGATAGTGGCCTCCATATGATTGGCCAAAGTATATTGCGGATACAGCTTATCGTTGGAACAAGCGTGGATCAAGAAAGATGACGAGGCACAGGACGGTTATGGATTAGATACCCGGAAGAACGAGGCGTGGGAGAGGAACCTCATTTCTTACTGACCCCGAGCAGTATGAGCACGGCAAGTGTGGTAGACTGGGTCATAATTTACGTACTTGCCATTGGCAGATTAGTGAGGTGCGACTATTGGTTGTTTTCATTCTTTCATATTTGTCGTATTTATTTAATTAATTATGCATGTCTCAATTTATGCATGTAATTGTGTCAATCACTTGTACATTTCTAAGTTCATGTTGCATTGTATATTGAATTTCTATTGAATTGACTTTTTTTTATAGGATGGCGCAATTCCACCTGTTCGACCCGACGTACGAGGTGACTCACCGAGGACGTCTCATAGCGGAGGGGCATGTAATAATTTATACGTTTTGTTCAAATTTTTGTGAGCGTACATATGTTCGTGAAGTAACGGGAGACTATGTTTTATTCCATGTAGGACCTTCCGCTCCTTCGTCCTAGAACCCACAATGGGTTCTTGGACATGCAGTACAACAACAGGTACACTCCTTTCCTGCAAAGAGCTGATCTGGATGTCATCTCTTTTCAGGTTCGTCGTGGGTTACCCAAGTTCAACTCAGCGGTCATAACCGCGTTGGTTGAAATGTATTATCTTCAATCATTGCCTCCATTCATGGCCATTTGTTCATGCGTTTGCCTTTTTGACATGTAATCTTGCTTTATCTAAAATGTAGGTGGCGGCCGAAGACTCACAGCTTTCACTTATCTTTCGGTGAGATGACGGTCACGCTCCAGGACTGTCAGAAGATGCTAGGCCTGAGGATTCACGACAACGCAGTCACTGGACAGTGCAGGTCTGAAGGCTAGAGAGCACGAGTAGATGCCTTTCTTGGACGTGAGGTTGGCGAGCAAGGGGCTCGTACTTCTGGAGTTCTAATCTCCTGGCTCCGGCAAGAGTTCGCACAGTGCCCCGAGGTGACAGATGAGGTGACATTTGGGTACTACTACAGGGCGTGGATCCTACACCTGTTTGCCTGCGTTCTCTTCCCCGATGCCACGGGTGACACTGCGTCATGGATGTGGATCCACTGCCTCAGTGACTGGGACCAAGCGGGTCAGTGCGGCTAGGGCTCTATAGTCTTGGGTTTTCTTTACTGGTAGCTTTGCGAGGGGTGTCATCGGACTTCGTCCATAGCATCACTTGGTGAATGTGTGTACCTGCTTCAGTTGTGGATGTGGGCTTGTCTACCAGTTGGTCGTCCCAAGGTTCTAGCTCCTCGTGAGTGGTTCCTAGGTCAACCTCCACGTCGGCAGCCGACGTGGGCGTACCTTTGGGACCAGGTTAGGGTTCCGCACACGAGGTTACAGCGGATGTACATTGAGTTCTCGAACAAGCTAGAGACGCTCACGGCGTCTAGTGTAAGTAAATTTTATTTCCCATGCAGGTTTGAAATGGTTTAGTATACCATATAACATCTTGTTTGGACATGTTGCAGGTGTCGTGAGAGCCGTACGATGGAGAGGGGGCACTTCCTTTTTATTTGAGCAACATGTGTAGATGCGATGACGACTTCTATAGGATGAGGTGCCCTCTAATCTGTTTCTATGTTGTCGAGTTCCACCTGCCAGATAGAGTTGCACGCCAATTTAGAGTGAGACAGCTTTGGCCAACGGCTCCGTTCTCGACTGGCGTTGACTTACACAAGTAAGTGTTTTACTATTTCAAATGTTTCATGATGGTCCATTTCCATTAATATGGTGACATGTACATGGATTCAAGTAACGATGACATACGTGCAGGTTGGATCATCAGAAGAACAAAAAGATTTTTGACTGGGAGAAGCACCACCAGTACTACATTGATCAATGGGAGCAGATGCACGACAACGTGGATGAGAACAACGAGCCGCACATGAATCGTGAGTTCAGGAGATACCAAGCTTGGTACCAATGTGCGACACGTTGTAGGCTGAGGCTACAATGGACAGAAGATGACTACGCCGACATCGAGTCCTCCGACGATGAAGACACGGCGTGCGACCAATCTACTCGTGCAGGAAGGTAGGTGGAGGCAGGACCAATCTTGAACAGAGTGGTAAGTCAATTGCCTTATTTTTCTATGTTAAGTTACATACCAATACATTATGCGTTAGAGGTATCTATTTTAGTTAGTGCCACCTTCGAGTCATAGCATCCTTATAATACGTTAGATTCTTGTACAAAAGAAAATAAAACATGTTGCTATCTCTTCAGAAGTATTATTACTGAGAACTTTGTTGCAGGGCGATACCATCAAATGCTCCGTTGAAGACATTGAGCGCTTTCGTCCGAGAGTCAGGGACGATGACACGCGTAGCTTCCTAGAAGTAAGATTCAAAATATTCTTTCAAATATATTATTAATACATTAGATTCTTTCAGTTAACATAATTTTATACAACAGAGGCTGTCATGTCGACTATGTCGTGCGACTGCTCATTGTGGTTACAGGACAGACACGACGTAAGACGTGTACGTTCCTTCCATAGGCAGAGGAGGCTTAGGTTCCTCTAGCCATGCACCTACAGGGGACGAGGACGACGATGACATGGACCAGAGGCACGAAGAGCTTGGCCCCTCTCAGCTCTAGGATGCTCCCTCGACTCAGCCTACACAGCCTCCAGGCACTAGGCGACGCCGTCCACCTAACCCTTACACTCCAGGTACCAGCGCTCTTGGTCACAAGGGTAAGGGTAAGACTAGAAGACAGTGAGGGTTTGCGGTAGATGTTAGTATGTACTATTATAGATTTTGTAGTCTCTTTCCTATAACTATTTGGAACTGTATGGACATTGTGGACTATTTAGACTATGCAGGACATGTTATGTTGATTGTGATGATCGATGTGGTTGTATTGTGCTCTTTGGAAGATTAAATGTTTGGATTATATAATTATGTCTCTATTTGTAACTGTGGATGCTCCTGAAACAAGAGAAACTCTTGCGATTTTTTTCGTGAATCATTAATTATACTACACTGCTAAAAAGGAACAAATGTAGTACACAGATTAAATATAAATTCATTAGAACGTGTATAGTCTAATTCATTAGACTAAGAAGTATGATGACAACAGCGATTTATCACTTCACTTACCTAGTACACCTATAGGATGGTGTCTCCAGAGGTCGACCGACTCCTGGGGTCGCCAGCACCCCTACAGGCTTGTCTTGGGCCCAACCTTGACCAAGTGCTTCTTACCGCCTCTCCAACGTCCGTGGCATGTGTATTCTAGAAGAATTGTACAGAGTGTAAGGAAAATAGACCCTAGGCCCATTTACTTTAGATTTTGGTGTTTGATGACCAACACAACCAAATTGGACTAATGAATTTGCAAGTGATTTTTTTGTAGTTTAATAGGATGCAAGACGTGACTTGGACAAAGGCGACGTGATGATCCGATGATCAACACCTTAAGCAAGACCTTAGGAGCACAAGAGAAGACCCAAGATATCAAGTAAAGTCCAAGCACGAATATAGGAACCAAGCCGCGCCAAGATCACGAAGAAACGAGCTCACAGAAGCGATCGGACATTGTACCAGACGCTAGAGGAAAGCGACCAGACGCTCCATTCAGGAGGCTCGGCAATAGCAGCAGCGACTGGACGCTGGACCAGATGCTGACGAAAAGCGACCAGACGCTCTGATCAGAGGCTCGGCAATAGCAGCAGCGACCGGACGCTGGACCGGACGCTCGTGGCAAACCGACCGGACGCAGGACAGCAGCATCCGATCGAGTATAGAGAGGTTCCAGAGCGGCGAACTTGTGATCGGACGCGTCCGGTGGCAAGTGACCGGACGTTGGCAGCGTTCAATCAGTTGTTCACGGCTCCAATGGTTGGGACGACCGGACGCGTCCGATCAGGACGACTCCAGCGTTCGATCAATATTAGAAAAGCGAGATTTCATCCCCAACGGCTACTTTCTCAATGGGGCTTATAAATACAACCCCCAACCGGCCATTTGGTAAGTGTGGAGCTAAGAAAACATATCAAGGGTGTTGATACACCATTTTAGTGATCTCCACTTGCATAGTGCTTAGTGTTTTATTAGGTGATTAGCGTAGGTCCTTTGCAAAGTGCTTAGGTTGATTAGACCATCGCTTATGCGCTTGTTCTAGGTTTAGGCCTAGTTTTTAGTGAGGTTTGCATACCTCTTACCACTCGTGCTTGCGAGCACCATTGGTGTACATCGGAGGGGCTTGTAGTCTTGCGAGATCACACCAACCGAGTTTGTGGTGTGGACGCCACCATGTACCGGAGGGAACAAGGCCCACGGCGTTTCAGCTAGAAGCTTGATAGTGAAGACGGCGGAGAGCATCTGGGAGAGGCTTGCCGGAAGGCACGTCGGAGACCCACTTGCGCGTGGGAAAGGCCCGAGGCTATCTAAGGAGTTACCCGACCGGGAGCTTGGCCCTTGCGAGGGATTCCTTGCGAGGGGCTCCAACATGGACTATGGGAAGCTTGCGCGCTTCTCGATACCTCGATAAAAATACCGAAGTCGTCGACGGGAGTTTACATATCTCTATCTTGCTCTTTAGCTTCCGCATTTGCATTGATTGTATTACTCCTTCTGCAGTAGAGATATCAACACACTAGTAAAACCGTAGTTGCATATTTAGATAGTTTATCTTTTGTATAGGTTTTGCTAGGGTTAGAAAAAATAGGCCATAGTTTAGGAGTTAGATTTTTAAGTTGCCTAATTCACCCCCCCTCCTCTTAGGCGTCACGGTCCCTTTCAATTGGTATAAGAGCAGGTTGGCTCAATTTGGACCTGTGACTTAACTGTAGTTGAGCCGACGCTATTTAGAGTGGTTGGGATGGATACCTCTAGGCCTCCGCACTTTGACGGCACTAACTTCCCCTATTATAGAGCTAGAATGGCTTGCTACCTTGAGACGGTTGATTTGGGAGTTTGGAGAGTCACTCGTGATAGGATGAAACTCATTAAGAATCCTGATAAACCCATGAAGAGTGATGAAAAGGAAATTCATTTCAATGCTAGAGCAAAAAATTGCTTGTTTGAATCATTTAGCATGGATGTGTTTAACCAAGTGTTCACTTTAAATATGGCACATGAAATATGGTTAAAACTCCAAGAACTCCATGGCGGCACATCTAATGTCTATGAGGAAAAAACATTGTCTAGCTAAACAAAATTATTATTCCTTTACAATGAAAGATGATGAGCTTGTTCGTAATATGTATTCTCGTTTGAATCTAATTATCAATGAGCTCTATTCAATAGGACTAACAAAGCTAGATGATGCGGACATCATGAGGAAGATCATCTTCGTGCTACCACAAAAGAAGTATGCAAGCATCATCACCATCTTTCACAACATAGAGGACTTGAGCACCATGACCCTAGCCCTAGTAATGAGGACATCGCCAAGATGGAGTCGAGGACGACTCCAATTCGAGAAGGGGAGGATGATGAGGACATCGCCACGCTGGACACACCGGCGCCATGGTCTTCCCCAAGTTCCAATTCGTTCCCAACTCAGCTGCCACGTCGCCCTCGGATTCAGCAGACACGTCGTCATTGTTTCGGTCATAACTTCCTCATACAACATCGAAATGGGTCGTTCTTGGATGCGTTGGAAAGGGGACGACGATGCCGTCGTTTTGGATCTGGTCCTAGCTCCAGAAGGTCCGTGGATCATTCTGTGTGACCACGGCAAGGTGTTGCATCACCTATTTGGGTCAACTTGGCCATGTATCGTGTCGGGCCTTAAGCCCAAGTTGTGGGCGCCCAACCCCTGGCCGTCCCCAACCCTAGGTCGAGTCTTAGACTATAAACACAGCCGCCGCTGCTGCTACATAATTGGGTTTTGTTTAGAGTTTAGTTTTCCATCGAGAAACTGAATCGTTCATTGTAACTGTGGTGACAAATCCTTTTACAGTGATCCAGGGCCTCCGTTCTTGATCTCCTCCACTGTGTCGATTAGTCCTTTGGAATCGAGTTCTTGAATCCTCTATTGATATCCGCGTCATTCATATTTGCAATTTCAGATTGCTTGTTTTACCTTCTTGCTTATGCTCTTCGATTCGCTTGCAGGAAAAGCCTTCTTGGCGAGGTCAATCAAGTTATGCTTGGTTGATAACCAACGGAGCAGTGGTGTAATGGTTGCAGGGTTCGAATCATGTCTGATTTGAAGCCGGATCGCCAACGTCGAGATCTCCACAAATCGAACTTACCGGCTACCTCTCGGAAGATCGGGCCTGTACTCATCACCTAGTCATTGACAAGATTGTTGCATTTGAAATGTCACGAAAGATGGGTCAAGAAGAAGCCTCTTCATTAAGCAAAGGCAAAGCTCTCGCTTATCGCGAGAAAAAGAAGATGAAAGGCAAGCAAGTTGAGACAAGCTCAAGCTCAAGCTCCTCAAGTGAAGATAAAGAAGAAGATGAGGATAAGGATGATGATGAAGATTCAAGTGATGATCAGTCTTCCTCCTCCACCTCCGACCTTGATGAAGAATCAATCAAACTAATCAACAAGGTGGAGAAGATGATCCAAAAGCTCAATATCAAGGGTGTGCCCATCCAAATCCAAGATCTTATTTTCACCAATCAAAGAAATGAGGAAAGAAAGAGAGGAAGCTATAGATGTGGCGAGTTGGGGCACTTTATGGAAGTTTGTCCAAATAAGCCCACACCCAAGACAAAGAAGAAGCCATGTAAGAACCAAGCCCTCACATCAATAAAGACATGGGATGATTCTTCAAATGAAGAAGAACACCATCACAAGAGGCGAGGGCACAAGCACTCATCATCAAGCTCTTCTCATGTGTGTCTTATGGCACGAGGTAACGAAAGCTCATCCTCTAGTGAGAGTGATAGTGATGATGAAATGCCTTCTTATGAAAAAATTGTGCAACAAAATCTTAATTATGCTAAAGTTTGCACTAGTCAACAAAAGAAGCTTAGAAAAATAAAAGAAAAGCTAGATAGTTCACAAGAAGCATACAAAACTTTGCTTGAAAAATATAAGAACTTTGCTAATATAAATGTTGAACTATCTACTAAAATTGAGCGACTTGAGGCTAGTGCAACAACAAATGCATGCACAATCAATGATGAGCAACTTGTAAAGAAAAATGAAAAATTAAAAGAAAAGTTAGCTAGCTCACAAGATGCTTATAAAGTTTGCTTGCTAAAATGGAAACCATGTGCAAACATTGCGATGAGCTAACTAATAAAGTTGCTAATCTTGAAGCCGTTAGTACAATCCCCACCAAGGCATCTAAAAAGAAAAGCTCTACATTTAACATGTCTAAAAAGGATGCCTCTACTTCTTGTAATGATTTATGTTTAGACTCATCTTTGTGCAACCAAGTTTGTATTGAGAAAGTTATTGTAGATACATGCACACAAGAGGTTGCAAAAAAGAATGAGCAACTAAAGCAAGAAGTAGCTCGGCTCTCCAAGGATTTGACTCAAGTGAAAGGCAAGGCGAAGCAAGCCTAACTTCATCAAGATAACACCATCAAGGGAGTGAAGAAGCTTGATGAAGGACAAACCATGGTTTGTTATATGTGCCACAAGGAAGGTCACAAGTCCTATGAGTGCAAGGTGAAGAATGGGGGAGGAGCAAAGAAGAAAGAGAGGAAGCAAAGAAGCAAGCTCTCCAACACCTACACCAATAAGGTGGACAAGAAGGCCTCCACACCATACTTGTTAAAGAAGAAGAAAAATGACAAGGTGGTGGCCATCAAGGTGAACAAGCAAGCCAACAATAGGGTCAAACGCTTTTGGGTGCCAAAGGAAATCATATCCAACATGAAGAGCACCAAGAAGGTTTGGATCCTAAAAGGGAAGTGAGAAGTCCAATGGACTTCGGGGAATTTGGAGACTTGGCAAAGTATGGATGCATTTCATGGGGTGCATCATGATGGACAAAATCATTACCAAGTGGGTTGGTGAATACTATGGACCCAAATTCCCCTCCTCATGTTAGGTAACTAGATTCAATTTTCTTCAAATGGTATTAGATTTAAATTTTCCTACAATTGGCATCTTTTAGCATCTAGTTACTCTTCATGCCTAGGTTTGTATTTGCATACTTATATCTTTTGTCATGCATACACTAGGTATATCATATGGTAGGCTTGCTCGGTTTCATTCTTAACCCTTGGAGCAAACCTACATAGTTTAATTTGTTTAGGAGCACGACACATAGCTTGTTTCACAATTGTTCATCCAATATGTGCCAAAGTCCAAATTGTAGATAACTTCTCCCGAATATCATCTTCGAAAATGATTCTCACATTCATGAGATATCATCTTTCAAGTGGTATTTTTTATTCTAAAATCAATGTGCGTGTTTTCTACAAGTATTCTATACTTGTGTGCAAAAATTTAGGGAGAGGCTACTCTATAAATTGGATGCTTTGAGACTAACATCTTTTCAAGCTTATCATGTATGTAGTAGTCTCATTGCAAGGAAAATGGAGTCCCCGGAGTTAAGCATCATACTTTAAATATCCACCACCGATTACAAGTGGTAGAAATCAAATTGGTTTCCACATGTGGTATTTCTAAACCGATATCATCATGTTGATTTCATTTTGATATTTATATGCTTTCTCCATGCATTATATAGATTAAATTCCCTTGAGCAAAAAAATTACCAATTGTACATATGCTTTGTCTTCTACCATATGTATGTATATATTTAGCGAGAGCTTAATCTATATAATGTGATAGTCAAATTTTGTGATCTACTACACTCTACACTCAAAGGATCATAAAGTTTGACCCTTCCTTGTGCTACTAATGTCTTCCTTTTCAGTGTTTGATTCCAAAAGGGCATAATTTAGAGGACCAAAAGCAAGCATTAATAAGTAGGACCAAAAGCTAGATCATTTTCAAGTGGTAATGGTCTACAAGTGGTGTCTATAAGTGATGATGGTCCGAGAAAGAGAGGATAGTGGATTATGGATTAGCCTATGTAATAGGAAGAATTTATAGGAAACAAGGCTTAAATCCATAATACCACATGGGGACATTTGCAAGGGCAAGATAAGTTTTTATGTAGTCTTACAAGTAGTATCTTTTAACATCATATAATCTTGCCCCTTGCATTGCATCCTAGCAAGTAGGTAGTTTTTTTAATTTCAAAATTCTATTATTTGCTTGCTTTGGTCGTGTTGTCATCAATCACCAAAAAGGAGGAGATTGTAAGAAAAATGGACCCTAAGCCCATTTACTTTGAATTTTGGTGTTTGATGACCAACACAACTGAAAGGTCCTAATATGGCTAGAGGGGGGGGGTGAATAGCCTATTTAAAATTCTACAAATCAACTAGAGCAATTTAATTAGTATGACAAATAGCGTAATGCAAACTTGCTCTAGCTCTACAAGGTTTGCAAGCCACCTATCCAACAATTCTAGTTGCAATGATTACTTAGGCACACAAACTTGCTACTCTAAAGAGCTCAACTAGATGAATGTAAATAATAAAGCAAGCTCTCAATTCTAATTACACTAAAGAGCTTGTATCAACTAGTTTGTAAGAATATAAATAAGTGAGTAGGGTGATTATACCGCCGTGTAGGGGATGAACCAATCACAAGATGAATATATAGCCAATTACTGGGAGAATGCCAAAGACAAGAGACAATCGATTTTCTCCCAAGGTTCACGTGCTTGCCAACACGCTACGTCCCCGTTGTGTCGACCAACACTTGGTGGTTCGGCGGCCAAGAGGTGTTTCATAAATCTCGTCCACATGATAGGACACCGCAAGAATCGACCCATAAGTGAGGTAACTCAATGACACGAGCAATTTACAAGAGTTACCTTTCGGCACTCCGCTGGAGAAGGTTCAACTCCCCTTACAATCACCGGAGATGGCCACAAACAATCACCAACTGTGCCAATCCTCCACCGCTGCTCCAACCATCTAGGTGGTGGCAACCACCAAGAGAAACAAGCGAAATCCACAGCGCAACACGAATACCAAGTGCCTCTAGATGCAATCACTCAAGCAATGCACTTGGTTTCTCTCTCAATCTCACAAAGATGATGGATCAATGATGGAGATGAGTGAGAGTGCTTTAGCTAAGCTCACAAGGTTGCTATGTCAATGAAATGTGCAAGAGTAGTGAGCTACAGCCGGCTATGGGGCTTAAATAGAAGCCCCCATCAAATAGAGCCGTTATACCCTTTCACTAGGCATAATGCGGGCTGACCGGACGCTTCGGTCAGACGGACCGGACTCTAGACCCAGCGTCCGGTCAACCGATGTAAGCCACGTGTTATTATCCATTCAACAGGAACCACCCGATCGCAACGGCTAAGTAGCGACTGGACACTCCAGCACAAGTGACCGGACGCTGGACCCCCAACGTCTGGTCGTTTACAATAAGGTTCCAAACCAGGTTTTCTTCGACCAGACGCGTCCGGTCCACCTCGACCGGACACACCTCAACGTCCGGTGCAAAACCCTAGATACTGTGCTAACCCGTCAGTTCGACCTAACCCAGACTACCAGCGTTCGGTCAATTTAGACCCAGCGTCCGGTCAATAGACCGACGCTGGCATCTTCACTACTACGCTCGACGGAACGTGCCGGTCCACCCAAGACCAGCGTCTGCTCACAGTGAAAATAGTGAGACTGAGTTCCTTTCTCCTCTATCTTCTTCACCCTTACTCAAGTGTGCTAACGACCAGGTGTATCATCTTGTGCACATGTGTTAGCATATTTTCATGAATATTTTCAAGGGTGTTAGTACTCCACTAGATCCTAAATGCATATGCAATGAATTAGAGCATCCAGTGGCACTTCGATAACCACATTTTGATACGAGTTTCACTCCTCTTAATAGTACGGCTATCTATCCTAAATGTGATCACACTCACTAAGTGTCTTGATCATCGAAACAAAATGGCTCCTATAATTTTACCTTTGCCTTGAGCCTTTTGTTTTTCTCTTTCTTCTTTTCCAAGTTTAAGCATTTGATCATCACCATGCCATCACCATTGTCATGATCTTCGTCATTGCTTCATCACTTGGAGTAGTGCTACCTATCTCATAATCACTTTGATAAACTAGGTTAGCACTTAGGGTTTCATCAATTAACCAAAACCAAACTAGAGCTTTCAATCTCCCCCTTTTTGGTAATTGATGACAACCCTTTTTTAAAGATATGAATTGAGATTTAATTGAATTCACGTTGCTTGTCCAAGCATATTTACCATGTGTAAAGGATATGGACAAGTTTCATGAACTCCAAATGGTAGTAATTGCTTCCCCTACATATGTGCTAAGAGTTTGGATTGTAGCTTGCACATATGCTTAGATAGGAAATATAGGAGACAATTTCTACCAAATGATGCTAAGGTATAAGAGATGGACCTTTGAAGCGTGATATCAATCGGAGTGCACCAATATACCATCCTTAGCATCATTAGCAACTAGACATACACAAAAACTAGAATACCCCGTGAGATCAACATTACATGCAAGGGTCTAGTTTCCATAGAATGAACATGAGTCTAGTTACTTTAGCCTATGCATGCTAGTTTTTCCATTTCATCATTCAAACCTATAACTAGCATACACCACACAAGCATAGATATTGAAATTAAGAACTTGTAACATGCAAGCAAATATATGAAATGTTCATTCAAATGCATCATACAAGTTTATGAGCTTGCTCCCCCTACTTGTATGATCAAAATTTTAATTGATCCCTTTCCTTTATCATATATCTCCCCTTATGTCAAATACTCCCCTATCACTCATATCTTTGTTTCTCTCCCCCTTTGTCAACAATTAGCACAAAAGGTGAGCTCAAATTATAGATAGGTTGGGGTAAAACCATGTGAAAAGAGGATCATTTTCCTAATTTTGGTTCAATCTAGATTACTTGCAAAAGATATTTAACTTGGTTTGATCCAAGAACAAGCTTCTTCACACCTCCAAATAAGGGTTATCTTGTACCATGTTGAGTTAAACACTTATAGCTCATTTTCTAAATCAAACACTAGGTTACAAGCCCATAAACATGTCATATGCTACCACTAGATCATTTCAAACATACAAGCAATAGTGGTACCATACAAGCAATAAATTCATTTGATTTTCATGAATGAGCCTAGGACATGATAGAAATGACTAGATGTACTAAACAAGTCCTTAGCAATGGATGGATGACATGTCAATCAACTTTACCTTGCTTTGCTCGAAGGAGAGGCATGTCATGTAATGGGGGTGCATCAACACATATTGAAGAAGTCAAGTATGTTCATTTCATTCCTTAGCTTGCAAAACCTCTTCTCATCAAGTGGCTTGGTGAATATGTCGGCAAGTTGATCTTCGGTGCCCACACTCTCTATGCAAATGTCCCCTTTTTGTTGGTGATCTCTTATGAAGTGATGACGGACATCTATATGCTTTGTTCTTGAGTGTTGAACCAGGTTGTTGGTGAGCTTTACGGCACTTTCATTGTCACATAACAATGGCACTTGCTTGAATCTTATTCCAAAATCACTCAAAGTAGCCTTCATCCAAAGTAATTGAGCACAACAACTACCGACCGAAATGTACTCCGCTTCGACGGTTGAAAGTGCTACACTATTTTGCTTCTTTGATGACCAAGATACAAGTGATCTTCCTAATAGTTGACATGTGCCCGATGTGCTCTTTCTCTCAACTTTGCATCTCACATAATCGGAGTCTGAATATCCAATCAACTCAAATCTTGCTCCTTTGGGATACCATAATCCAACATGTTGTGTATGCTTCAAGTACCTTAATATTCTCTTAGTTGCCTTCAAATGACTTTCTCTTGGTGAGGCTTGAAATCTAGCACACATGCATACACTAAACATTACATCCGGTCTTGATGCGGTCACATAGAGTAGGCTTCCAATCATAGACCGATACATCTTTTGATCCACCATATTGCCACTAGCATCACTATCTAAGCTTCCACTTGTCCCCATTGGTGTACTAATAGTTTTACTCTCATCCATTTCAAACTTCTTGAGCATATCCTTGATATACTTGCCTTGACTCACAAATGTGCCATTCTTCATTAGCTTGATTTGAAGACCAAGGAAGTAACTAAGCTCTCCAATCATAGACATCTCAAACTCACTTGCCATCATCTTGCCAAACTCCTCACAAAATTCTTGATTTGTTGATCCAAAGATGATATCATCAACATAGATTTGCATTACAAACAAGTCATCTCCAAGCTTCTTGATGAAGAGAGTGGTGTCAACCTTTCCCATCTTGAATCCCTTAGAGAGTAGGAAATTCCTCAATCTCTCATACTTTGCTCTAGGTGCTTGCTTCAATCCATACAAAGCCTTTCTCAACTTGTAGACATGATTGGGTTTCTTCTCATCTTCAAAATCAAGAGGTTGCTCAACATACACAAGCTCATTGATGTACCCATTGAGAAATGCATTTTTCACATCCATTTGGTACAACTTGATGTTGTGGGCACAAGCATAAGCTAGCAAGATCCTAATTACTTCCAATCTTACAACCGGGCCATATATTTCTCCAAAGTCAAGACCTTCAACTTGAGTGTAACCTTGAGCCACTAATCTTGCTTTGTTCCTTATTACTATCCCATCTTGATCTTGCTTATTTCGAAAGACCCACTTAGTTCCAATCACATTATGATCCTTAGGCCTCTCAACCAAGTCCCATACTTGGTTTCTTGTGAAGTTGTTTAGCTCTTCATGCATAGCATTGATCCAATCAACATCCCTCAAAGCTTCATCTATCTTCTTAGGTTCAATGGATGACACAAATGAAAAATGCTCACAAAATGAAGCCAATCTTGATCTTGTTTACACACCTCTTGAAATATCACCAATGATAGTGTCCAATGGATGATCTCTTGCAACATTGGTTGGTTGAAGCACTTGCACTTGATTACTAGCATTTGATTGATCACTTGGTTGAGATGATGAACTAGCCATTTGTTGATCTTGCACATTGCCATTACTAGTGCTTGCTTGGATTTGATCATGAGAACCACTAGCTTGCACATTTGAGTTAGAGAGCACTTGATTCTTGTCATCTTCAATATAAATCACCTCTCTAGACCTTAACTCACCAATGTCCATGTTCTTCATTACATTGACCAATTGAGTGCCTCTTACATCATCTAGATTCTCATCTTACTCTTGGGAACCATTTGTTTCATCAAACTCCACATCATGAACCTCCTCAAGAGTGCCACTAGCTAAATTCTAAACTCTATAAGCCTTGCTAGTAGTGGAGTAACCAAGCAAAAAACCTTCATCACACTTTTTTTCAAACTTGCTTAATCTAGTGCCTTTCTTCAATATGTAGCATTTACAACCAAAAACCCAAAAGTATGCTATGTTGGGCTTTCTTCCATTCAATAGCTCATAAGGTGTCTTGTCCATCATGGAGTGACAATAGAGTCGGTTGCTATAGTAGCAAGCTGTGTTGATTGCTTCGGCCCAAAATGAATGACTCACATTGTACTCACTCAACATTGATCTTGCCATATCAATCAAGGTTCTATTCTTTCTTTCAACTAGCCCATTTGATTGAGGAGTATACTTGGCCGAGAACTGATGTCTAATTCCAAATTCATCACATAACTCATCAATTCTAGTGTTCTTGAACTCACTTCCATTATCACTTCTAACTTTCTTGATTGTTGTTCCAAACTCATTGTAAATGCCTTTGACAAATGATTTGAATATTGTAAACACATCACTCTTGTCAATAAGAAAGAATACCCATGTGTATCTAGTGAAATCATCCATAATCACAAATCCATATTTGTTTCCACCAATGCTAGCGTATGTGGTTGGTCCAAACAAGTCCATGTGCATCAACTCAAATGCCTTAGATGTGCTCATCATGCTCTTCTTAGGATGTGTATAACCAACTTGCTTTCTAGCTTGACATGCACTACATAGTTTGTCCTTCTCAAATGTGACATCTTTCAAGCCTCTAACTAAGTCATGCTTAATCAACTTGTTCAATTGTTTCATTCCAACATGACTAAGCCTTCTATGCTATAACCAACCCATGCTAGACTTAGTGATCAAACATGTTGATAATTAAGCTTATCTAGCATTGAAATCAACTAAGTATAGATTCTCATATCTAAATCCTTTGAATATCAAGTTAGAGTCATCTACACTTATGATCTCTACATCATCCACACTAAATATGCACTTGAAACCAAGATCACACAATTGAGCTACCGACAATAAGTTGAAGTTCAAGCTCTCTACTAGTAGCACATTGGAAATGCTCAAGTCATTGGATATTGCAATCTTACCAAGCCCTTTGACCTTGCCTTTGCCATTGTCACCAAATGTGATACTATCAATCCCATTGCTCTTGTTTTCATTGATTGAATTGAACATTCTTGGATCACCGGTCATGTGTTGTGTGCACCCACTATCAAGCACCCAATGCCTTTCGCTGGCTTTATAATTTACCTACAAAAGAAGATCAATTCTTTTTAGGTACCCAAACTTGCTTGGGTCCTTGTAGGTTAGTTCCCATAGTCTTTGGTACCCAAATAGCCTTCTTCTTTGGGCCCACAATTGGTGTACCAATGAACTTATCCTTCACACCATTGGCACCCTTATAAAATATGTAACAAGAATCAAATTTGATTGAGGATACATTAGGTAGCTTGTTCTTGTTAGTCTTGCAATTTTGCTCTATATGCCCAACTTGCTTGCATCTATTGCAAAATTGACCATTACCCTTCACAAAGCTAACTTTGGGAGTGACAAATGTCGCCTTGCCTTTCTTGGGGGTATAGCCTAATCCCTCTTTATTGAGAGAAAATCTTTGGCTACCCAAGTACTTTAGCAAGCAGGCATCTTCACCATAGGCATTGCCTAAGGCACGAGTGAGCTCATTCACCTCCTTCTTGAGGATTTCATTTTCCACCATTAATGATGTATCATTCATAGGTGGAGTGATAATGGTTGTGCTACAAGAAGTGTTAGTAGGAGCAACAATAATAGGTTCATGAAAAGATTCATCAATAAGATCATATGTTAGTCCCACATCACATGTTACTATCACTTGCTCCTTCTTGGCTTCCTCCTTCTTGACTTGCTAAATGAGAGAGGAGTGAGCCTTTTCAAGCTTAGAGTGAGCTTTGCCAAGCTTCTCATGGGCATCCATTAGCCCCTCATGAGTGGCATTGAGCTCATCAAAGGATTGCTCAAGAAATTTTACTTTCTTGCACAATTCTTTGTACTCCTTTCTCTTCATCTCATTGCAAGCGTGCACTTGCTCACACATATCCAAGAGCTCCTCCTTGGAGTACTCCTCATCATCATTATCATTCCTACAAGAGTCACTTTCACATTCATCATCATGACTCTCATCATATTTTACCTTGGTAGGCTTTGCCATGAGACATGTCGATGAAGTATCAAAGATGGAGGGCTTGTTGTTGATGGCGATACTTGCTAGTGCTTTCTTGATAGATTTCTTGCCATCATCACTAGAGTCATCACTATCCGATGAGCCATCACTATCCCAAGTGACTACATAGCCTCCACCCTTCTTCTTCTTTTGGAAGGTCATTCTCTTCTCCTTCTTATCTTTCTTATGCTTCTTCTTTTCATCTTCATCATTATCACTATTGTAGGGATAATTTGCTACAACATGATCAGGGCTCTTGCAATTGTAGCATCTTCTCACATATTCTTTGCTCTTGGTGTGATCTCTTCTCTTTTTTGCACCATAGCCCTTCTTCTTTATGAATTTGCCCATCTTGCGTACAAATAGGGCCATGGCTTCATCATCAATGTCACTAAGATCATCATCGTCACTTGATTCTTTCTTGGACTTGCCCTTGTTCTTGGATGATGATGAGCTAGCCTTGAATGTTATACTCTTCTTCTTCTTGTTGTCCTCTTCTTCTTCCCTCTTGTCATCCTTGTCATCCCCCTTCCTTTCCACACGGTATGTCTCTTATGTCATGACATCACCTAGTACTTGGTTCGAGCTAATGTCCTTTAATCCTCCTCTTATGATGAGTAATCTTAGCATCTCAAATCTTGGAGGTAAGCACATCAAGAATCGATGGGAGACATCATCATCCTTGATCTTCTCTCCCAATACCTTCAAGTCATTGACAATGACTTGCAATCGATGGAATATCTCCGGAATGCTCTCATCTTCCTTCATCTTGAAGCTTGTCAATTTATCCTTGAGGATATACAACTTAGCACTCTTCATTGTCGGTGTGCCCTCATATGTTTTCTCCAATCTCTTCCACACCTCATTTGCTCTATCACAATCCTTGATTTGCTCAAACACCTTGGAATCAATGGCATTGTATATGGTGTTGAGAGCTATTGTATTGCATTGCTTGTTGATCTTATCTTGATTGGTTGGATCATCGGGATCAATGATAGCATAGTCATTCTCGGTCACTTCCCATACTTGATCATTGATTGAACCAAGATACATCCTCATCTTTCTCTTCTAATAACCATAGCATGTGCCATCAAAGAACAGTGGTTTGCCCCCCACATGGTTGAACACAACTTGAGCCATAATTTAACACCGAGGTTGTTAAGCCTTCAATCAAACGGTGACCACGGCTCTGATACCACTTGAAAGGTCCTAATATGGCTAGAGGGGGGTGAATAGCCTATTTAAAATTCTACAAATCAACTAGAGCAATTTGATTAGTATGACAAATAGCGTAATGCAAACTTGCTCTAGCTCTACAAGAGTTGCAAGCCACCTATCCAACAATTCTAGTTGCAATGATTACTTAGGCACACAAACTTGCTACTCTAAATAGCTCAACTAGCTGAATGTAAATAATAAAGCAAGTTCTCAATTCTAATTACACTAAAGAGCTTGTATCAACTAGTTTGCAAGAATATAAATAAGTGAGTAGGGTGATTATACCGCCGTGTAGGGGATGAACCAATCACAAGATGAATATATAGCCAATTATCGGGAGAATGCCAAAGACAAGAGACAATCGATTTTCTCCCAAGGTTCTCGTGCTTGCCAACACGCTACGTCCCCGTTGTGTCGACCAACACTTGGTGGTTCGGCGGCTAAGAGGTGTTTCACAAACCTCGTCCACACGATAAGACACTACAAGAACCGACCCACAAGTGAGGTAACTCAATGATACAAGCAATTTACTAGAGTTACCTTTCGGCACTCCGCCGGGGAAGGTACAACTCCCCTTACAATCACCAGAGATGGCCACGAACAATCACCAACTCGTGCCAATCCTGCACCGCTGCTCCAACCGTCTAGGTGGTGGCAACCACCAAGAGAAACAAGCGAAATCCGCAGCGCAACACGAATACTAAGTGCCTCTAGATGCAATCACTCAAGCAATACACTTGGTTTCTCTCCCAATCTCACAAAGATGATGGATCAATGATAGAGATGAGTGGGAGTGCTTTAGCTAAGCTCACAAGGTTGCTATGTCAATGAAATGTGCAAGAGTAGCGAGCTACAGCCAGCCATGGGGCTTAAATAGAAGCCCCCATCAAATAGAGCCGTTGTACCCCTTCACTAGGCATAATGCGAGCTGATCGGACGCTCCGGTCAGACTGACCGGACTCTAGACCCAGCGTCCGGTCAACTGATGTAAGCCATGTGTTATTATCCATTCAACAGGAACCACCCGATCGCAACAGCTAAGTGGCGACCGGACACTCCGGCACAAGTGACCGGACGCTGGACCCCCAGCGTTCGATCATTTACAGTAAGGTTCCAAACTAGGTTTTCTTCAACCGGACGTGTCCGGTCCACCTCGACCAGACACACCTCAGCGTTCGGTGCAAAACCCTAGATACTGTGCTGACCCGTCAGTTCGACCGGACCCAGACTACCAGTGTTCGGTCAATTTAGACCCAGCGTCCGGTCAATAGACCGACGCTGGCATCTTCACTACTACGCCTGACCAGACGCACTGGTCCACCCAAGACCAGCGTCTGCTCACAGTGAAAACAGTGAGACTGAGTTCCTTTCTCCTCTATCTTCTTCACCCTTTCTCAAGTGTGCTAACGACCAAGTGTATCATCTTGTGCACATGTGTTACCATATTTTCACGAACATTTTCAAGGGTGTTAGTACTCCACTAGATCCTAAATGCATATGCAATGAATTAGAGCATCTAGTGGCACTTTGATTACCGCATTTCGATACGAGTTTCACTCCTCTTAATAGTATGGCTATCTATCCTAAATGTGATCACACTCGCTAAGTGTCTTGATCACCGAAACAAAATGGCTCCTATAATTTTACCTTTGCCTTGAGCCTTTTGTTTTTCTTTCTTCTTTTCCAAGTTTAAGCATTTGATCATCACCATGCCATCACCATTGTCATGATCTTCGTCATTGCTTCATCACATGGAGTAGTGCTACCTATCTCATAATCACTTTGATAAACTAGGTTAGCACTTAGGGTTTTATCAATTAACCAAAACCAAACTAGAGCTTTCAACAACCAAATTAGACTAATGAATTTGCAAGTGATTGTTTTGTAGTTCAATAGGATGCAAGACGTGACTTGGACAGAGGCGACATGATGATTCGATGATCAACACCTTAAGCAAGACCTTAGGATCACAAGAGAAGACCCAAGATATCAAGCAAAGTCCAAGCATGAAGATAGGAACCAAGTCGCACGCAAGGTCACGAAGAAACGAGCTCACAGAAGCGATCGGACGCTAGAGGAAAGCGACTGGACGCTCTGATCAAGAGGCTCAACAATAGCAGCAACGACCGAATACTAGATCGGACGCTGACGAAAAGCGACCGGATGCTTCGATTAGAGGCTCGGCAATGGCAACAGCGACCAGACGCTGGACCGGATGTTGGCGGCAAACCGACAGGACGTAGGACAACAACGTCCGATCGAGTACAGAGAGGTTCTAGAGCGGCGAACTTGCGACCGGACACGTCCTATGGCAAGTGATCGGACGCTGGCAGCGTTCGATCAGTTGTTCGTGCCTCCAACGGTCAGGACGACCAGACGCGTCTAATCAGGATGACTCTAGCGTCCGGTCAGTAGCAGAAAAGCAGGATTTCGTCCCCAATGGCTATTTTCTCAGTGGGGCTTATAAATACAACCCCCAACCGGCCATTTGGTAAGTGTGGCACTAAGGAAACATATCAAGGGTGTTGATACACCATTTTAGTGATCTCCACTTGCTTAGTGCTTAGTGTTTTATTAGGTGATTAGCGTAGGTGCTTTGCGAAGTGCTTAGGTTGATTAGACCTCCACTTATACGCTTGCTCTAGGTTTAGGTCTAGTGTTTAGTAAGGTTTGCATACCTCTTACCACTCGGTTCTTGCGAGCATTATTGTTGTACATCGGAGGGGCTTATAGTCTTGCAAGATCACACCAACCGAGTTTGTGGTGTGGCCGCCACCGTGTATCAGAGGGAACAAGGCCCGCGGCGTTTTAGCCGGAAGCTTGATAGTGAAGATGGCGAGGAGCATCCGAGACAGGCTTGCCGAAAGACACATCGGAGACCCACTTGCGCGTGGGGAAGGCCCGAGGCTATCCAAGGAGTTACCCAGCCGGGAGCTTGTCTCTTGCGAGGGATTCCTTGCGAAGGGCTCCAACGAGGACTAGGGGAAAGCTTGCGCGCTTCTCGATACCTCGGTAAAAATATCAGAGTCATCGATGGGAGTTTGCATATCTCTACCTTGCTCTTTAGCTTCTGCATTTACATTTATTGTATTACTCCTTTTGCGGTAGAGATAGCAACACACTAGCAAAACCGTAGTTGCACATTTAGATAGTTTATCTTTTGTATAGGTTTGACTAGGGTTAGAAAAAGAGACCATAGTTTAGGAGTTAGATTTTTAAGTTACCTAATTCACCCCCCTCTTAGGTGTCACGGTCCCCTTCACAGAAAAATGGCGGTTTGGTCAAGATAGGAAGGCATGCAAGGAAGCACAACTCCACTCCATCTCCACCATCCATCTTATGAATGTTTGATCCAAGGGCTGAGGTGAAGAGGCACACGGATCGTTGACATGGCATATTGAGAGGCCTCCATTTCTCCTCTCAACCTATAAATAACCCCTCACTCCCTCTTATTCACGCACACAACAAGGAAGAAGAGCACTCCTCAGTATTTTCTTTCGTTGCTGTACCAATGTCTAGAGGGTCATCCAGAGGGAGAGAAAAGGGGAAGGGAATTACCATTATGTGGGAGGGTTCTCTTGGTCCTAATTTCTTTAAGAAAGCTCTTTATGAGAGGTTCCCAGTTGAGAGCAAAAGTGATTTCACCAAAGAGGCACCACTAAGAGGATATGATGAATGGAAAGAAGAGTGGTCAAAATACATGCATGGTGAGGACTGCCTAGTGTAGATGTTCACCGAGGGAATAGATGGAGGTCATTGTTTCTTCAAATGCCCACGAGCATGGGTAATTGCTATTACTATTTGTTTCTTCAATATGTTCATCTTCTATACTACTTACATGACATACTTATTGCAGTCTTCCTTGGCCGAAGAAAAATATGGGTTCACTAGGTGGGTCGATCCTCGACCTATTTATCCGTATGCGGAGTACATCTACTACCTGTAGGACCGTATCTTCGATCTAGAAAGGGAAGTTAGCAGCGGTTATAAGGACGACGAATAGGACAACAACAATAATGGTGTCGATTCATAGGAGACACTCTGCAATGATCCATATTGCACCTGCCCTAACCACAAGAACAATGGGCCTCCGCTGTCACCCCCGCCACCACCACCACCAACAATAGGAGGCTACTGTGGAGAAGGTGCAACATAATTTGCTATGTGGCCACACTACTAGGACGGCCATATCTTATTCACTAGGCACATCCATGTGTTTGTTGCTTGGTTTAATTACCTAATGCATGTTAGGTTTAGTCGAAGGAACTCTGCACCCTAGTTCGGTATATCTTCTCATATGCCATTTCATGTGTTTTGTGTGTTGAATTATATAATGCCCTACTTCGTTAGATTTTATTTGCAGCACGTAATCATATTTCACTACATCTGTATTATTATATTGAATATTATGACCACAAATAATGAAAACAACTACATAATAAAAAGTCCAATACTATACCACATTAAACAACACAATAATACTAGAAGTACGTGCCGATATTAGACAACATTGTCCATGAATAAACCATAGAACTAGCAAGTCATGGAGACTACTGAGTGCAACGAGACCACTTTCTCTTTTTCAGGGCATCGGGATTCTCCTCCATCGCTTCTTTCGTTCGGCGTGCACGCTTAAGTTTCTTCTCCCTCTCCTCCTTGTACGCAGCAACACGCCTCCTTTCCTCCTCTTTCTTGTGCTCCTTTTTTGCAGCCTTCTCTCCGCATGTCTTCTCCATCATCTCATTGTCCTCTGCCTCCCACTGCAACAGTTCTGCATCCATTCCTTGTCTTCAGGCTTGATCTCAGTGTCGATCCACTACTCAAAATCACAGAGCGGTGAAGGGGTCTGCAAAAAATATAATTGTTATAAAACAAAAAAATCATGCATGATGCCATATGACACAAACATCAATTCCCCACCATCTTGTTAATGTGGCGCTGACGAAGTGTAGGCTCAAACGCAAAATTGGAACACATCCAATACCTCTGCCTATATGTGTCCTCTTCATCGGACTTGGCTACCTTGCAAGAATCGCCGCAAAAGCACATGTGCACTGGAACACCACTAGGTAGAGGCAATGGGTCGAAGGCATTTCCGGTCATCTGGCCATAATTACAATCCAACTCATTTCATTCTAAGAACCAAAATCAATTAATATTAAATCCTAAACATAGGTTTCTCATTTGATGCACAACAATAAACCCATAACATAACAACATGTGCTGAGGTTATCTTGGTTTGCTAACTTTTTCACGCCTTGGCATCCTACGGTTGTATAATACAAATATTAAAAATTACACGAAATCATAAGTAATGACGATTCTTAGGTTGAAAAATCCGACTAATATATACCGAATCGATGCGAAAAAAAACTAGAAGGACAGCGATGATACCTTGCTCTCGAAGATCTACGGATCAAATCAAAGTTTTCAAGGTCCAATATGCCGATTCGTGAGGTAGGGCGAAGTGGGGAGAGAAAAAAACCGAGAGGGAGGAGAAAGAAGAAGAAGATGGCTCGGGCAGAAAGGTTGGGGGCGGGTTAAAACACCACCTCGACGCCATAGATATTGGCGTCAAGATCTACGGCGCCAAGCTCGGCGCTAGGATCTACGACGCCGAGCTTGCCGCTAGGATCTATAGCGCTGAGCTGCCTGGCAAGTTAGCGCCACGTCTGCGTCGAGCCCAAGACCTCGGCGTCAGCAACGATGGCGCCGAACTAAGGATCCAGATTTTGAAATCATACTTCCAGAAGCATATTTGTGAAAATTTTTAGAAAAAAAGACTAAAAAATAAAAAAAATCAGGCGCCTCGTTCGCTAGCAAGGCCACACGGGCGGCTTCTCCTTCTCCTCCCCTTACGCTTGCCGCTAGAAAAACGATCGTGCCCTGCTGCTTTGGGTGGTTCTACAGAAACAGAGCACAGCAAGGAACGAAGAGGATAGGAAACAGGATAGCCTACGGGCTTAGCCTGTTTGGGCATCGCTTAGACTAGAGTGGTCACTAGTCAGCTAGCTAGGTACTAGTCCACTCCACACCCATACACATCAGGTAGATGCCGATCCATGGCAAATGGCGGAGTACCTTGAAATGTACCACAGTCCACAGTGCCCTCTGCGATTTCGTCTCCGACTGCAGTAGCAAGGTACGCTGCTCATGATATATGACTCGTACGTGTACCGGTTTATGTGGGCGGATTATGCTCCTACGTACATTAACCATGCACGAGTCAATTAGAATCAACGGCATGTTCCGGCATCGCATCACCTCCACTTGACCGATATTTCTTCAGTCAATGGAAAAGTGTCGGTCGCCGCCTTGCCCGGTTCACATTGGGCGCCTACGAGCTACTCCCTTAATTTTGGGCCTAGTTTAGATTGCGAAAAAATTTCAAGCTGATGAATAGAAGCACTTTCGTCTTATTTGACAAATATTATCCAATCGTGGACCAACTAGGCTCAAAAGATTCATCTCGTGATTTCGAACTAAACTGTGCAATTAGTTATTTTTTTACCTATATTTAATACTCCATGCAAGCGGCTAAAAATTGATGTGATGGAGAGAGAGTGAATTTGGATGGCATCTAAACAAGGCCCTTGATTTCCCGGCCTCAATCGATAGGTAGTGCCAATTACCGATCAAGCAACAACTATCACCCTATTCGTTTGGGCTGGTTTAGTTTATAAGCCATGGCTGAAAATACTGTTGGCTGGTTTAGTGTGAGAAAAAGATATTATTCGTTGGCTGATAAGCCATGACTTATAAGTCAAATACGACCAAGCGAACAGGCTGTTGTGCATTGGTGGTGCTGGACGGATCGGAGCAGCATTGCCTGCAGTAGTTTCTGCACATTTTATGCATGTATCTGTGGACAGATTAACGCACGAATTTGAGTTGTTGCTTGCTACTCCAATCGTCAAATTAACACACGAATTTGAGTTACTACTCAATCATCAGACTATTATAAGAGCAGCTCTAGCAGCAGGAGCTGAAAATCAGGGGGTCATACTTTTCATTTTAGGGCTTTACTTTTAGGTGTTTTATTTTTATAAGCTCAACTCCATCAATAACGCTTAAACCAGTATCTCTTTTATGCGATCCATTTGTTAGTCGCATATATTTTCTCTACACCCCGTTTGAATATCGACATTGGAGCCTATAATTGGCAATTGGAATTAGATTTCTTCAATGTTGTTGTTTGGGTATACACAGAATTGAGATTTGGCATTGGAAACCTATTTCTTTGGTATTGGACTTTTAACTAGAATGGGCCTATCCCAATACCGAGCCTGACCCCTCGGTATTGAGTGAAATTGGACCCTAGCGCTTAGCACCTCCACTTATGCTGAGGATTTACACTTGACTTCTACTAAAGTTATGATGATTATCTTCATGTAATTTCTAGGTAGTAACTAAAAACTCGAGTGTGGGTACGAATATTTTACAAAATTATTATAAGACACCTTTAATATGGTGTGAAAGTCCTCTAAAACACTTTATTTTTTTTCTTGTAACATACTCATAAAATTCGGATGCACGAGAAAAGTATTTCACTTGGACATGATATAGCAAAACAAAAAAAAGACTAAAAAACAAAAGCTAGAATTCGACACATACTCCCTCCATTCTGAAATACAAGGGATCCAAGTAATTTTACAGCTAAATAAGGATTCTAGTAAAAGACTAACTTGTCCCTCACCAGTTAGTTAGTTTGGTTGTTAATGCGCTTGATTTTCTAGTAAGGCATAGTTTAAAAAGGCAGGCATGCATGACATTGATTTCGGCTACCAACTACATTAGTCTTTTTTTGTACAAGATGATGTCTAAACGGTATGTATGGAACTATGTATGGATAGGGTTTAAAAGGAAAGCCCACATGGGTGAGGTTTAGCAGTTCAAAATACTACCTTATAATTTGGGACAAATTTTAAACGTTCGATAGCTTAATTTCAGGATGGAGTATGGTTTTTCATTTAATTACTCTCCGTGAACCAAAATAAAAAGGTCATTTGAACTTGGTCATAAGAATGCATATTGCCTATTAATCATTGATAGTAGAGTTAAGATACTGCTATATGTGGTAAATGTATTAATTTGACTACTGTTATGAATTTAATTAGGGTTATAAATGAAAAGGAGCAAAAGGATGCTTTGAAGTTATTATAGACGTATATTTGGCTTGTCTAGGACTAGATCATCTTCTGTTTTGTACTAGAGAGAATACAAGGCATGATTTTGACATACAAAAAACTGGTCTCGTTGTGCGCTTCAATATCCTGCCTTGAACTATGAATGTTTATTAATATTTTTTTTCGAACAATTATATCTGTCTAAAAATGCAAGTCCATTTAGAAAAGTCAATCTTTGCTTTAATTTCAATATTTAGTCAAATAATGGTATAAGTATCTTCAGTGTCTAAAAGTTATATAACTATGTCCAACTACCCAAATGGATTTATTCTATGTTGGTTTGCACATCTATAATTGTTACCATTTGAGAAAAAATGTTCAAAGTCGACCTTAAAAGATTGAACCAACAAAAATACAAGATGTACCTTTGAACCGGTTGGAGGTGGGGTTGCTAGGGTCGCCTTCCCATTTCCTCATTTGATAAAAAAAACAAGACTTGGACTTAGAGTGCCGAGAATGAGAACAAAATCTACGGAAATATGGAAACGGACAAACATAGAAGAGAGCTGGGAAATTGAACTAGATGATAAGGCTTTTAGTGGCTATGTGGCAGTTAGGTTTCCTTAAAAGTTTTGTCATAATTCTTAAATTAATATTTGTCATGAAAACCTGAATGCTCATTTTAGAAAGATATAGTACACGATAAGACATACTATTGTTCCTTTTAAAGTAATATTGAATAGTTAATGTAGTTAAAGTAATCTGTTATTGATACAGGTGTATTTTTTTTTGTAAACTTAAATAACAATAGATAAATCGGTCATTTAGTATAAAACTAAAATAAAATACTCATTCTGTTATAAAATATCATGTATTTTTAGTTGACCTAAGTTAGACTACCTTAACTTTAACAAGGACTTAAAAAGTTTTAACATCTACTATATAAACAAATAAATAACGAAAATACATTTCATATTATATCTAATGAGTTTGATTTAATATTATAAATATTATTATTTGTTTTTACAATTCTAGTAAAGTTAGTGAAATTTTAACCTAGAACAACTAAAATTCCCTAATATTTTTAGGATATACTGTACGCCTTTAAACCAATGGAGTACCACATTGCACCTTTACTAGCATTTGGTCTATCCATAGACTTGTACCTTAATTGTACTGTTACTCTATTTATTCTAAATATAAATAATACTGTAAGATGTTTTAATTTTTCTAGATATATTGCTTTTCTATATATTTAGATATAGTTTATATCTAAGCGTGTAGTAGCCTAGAAAAATAAAGACGTCTCGTAATTTAGAACGAATGGAGCAGTATTCAGTTTTTTATTTGTCCGCTTCAATCGGTTTCCCTCAGATTTTCTCTCGTTCGTTGTTGTTGAGCATGCTAGTACAGTAATCTTTCGGTGGTTTCCCTCAGATTTTCGCTCAGTTGCAACACAACGACAGTGTTCAACACAGCTGTCTTTCGGTGGTTCAGGATCGTAAAAAGGGATCCTGTTTGTGTTTGACCAAGCTACATTAACACTGCAGGTTCAACGCACCAATCGAGTCGAGCAAGCACGCAGTGAATGTCTATCACAGCATCTCCTACTAGGACTGCATAAATAAACAACGGTTGTCAGAGCCGTCGGCTCGGCCCATTGTCCCAGACTCCTAGCGGTGCCCAAGATTATCCAAATGGCAACATCTCCCGTCCCGGCCGCCCCCCTCGGTCCCGGCGTGCTCGTCAGCTCTGCCCGGACAGGACAGCCGCACGGGCGTGGGTTTCCGCGCGCCTCCCCTCCGTCGTCGGTCCTCCGGCCTCGCCGCCGCGGGCCCCGCGCTCCTCATCCGTAGCCGCGGCCGGGGGCAACGTGTCGACGGGAGGTCGCGCGCTCGGGCGTGCGTGCGGGGCCTGGGGCGCCTATGAGTGGGGCTCGTGTTGTCCCCGGTCAACCGGGCAGCGCGCCGGGTCGGAGCGTCGAGCGGACGGTCGGAGGAAGGGCTGGGCTGGGGCGCACGTGTGGGACAGCTGCCGCGGGTGCTTCCAGTTTTGACCGCGGCGTGGGGGGGGCTCGGCTCGGCTTTGGACTTGAATTGGTGGTCGTACGTACCGCTGCACAATGGGCCCAGTGCGGGTTACTCCTACTCCTACTACTCGTTTATTGTGTGCCTGTGATGGCGATGCTATCTTATCCTTGCATCTCTCTTGTATCCTGTCCTCTCGCCTTGGTTTTTACTGAACCAGCTGGACTGGAGATAGTCGGACGCACGGCGCGTCAGGTCCTCGTGCTCCAAGCTGTAAGGCTAATCCCACGACACTCGCAAACGCCAACCACATGAACGCATGATTTGTGTGGCTAGACTCGCAGGGGGAGCATATAAGCCGACAGCAATCAAGACAACAGCGCAGATACTATCCAAATAAAAGTTTATTTTGCGATATACATAAAAGCTAAAAGAAAGCCAGTGCATGTTACAAAGAAGAAGGGGACAAGATTTAATTAGCATTGGGTATCTAACTTTCACTCGTTCCGTCCAATTCTTAGGCCAGAAAAATATCATGATAATAACAGAAACAAAAGAGATGAAATTAAAAGGCATAGAAAAGACTAATCCTATATATTACGGAAGAAGGACAAACAATCAAAGCACTAATTAGCATCATTATATTGCTAATTGAATAATTAACTAGCTAATTGAGGAGGAAGCATTATGGAGGCACCGTGTTGGGGGTGCCAGGCCCCCCTCAGCGCCTCCCTCCCTCCGCCGCTGGCTAGTAATAAACAACAAAAAAAATGTGACATCATCATATTTACTCTACGTTGGTAATATGTCCAAGAGACACTCATACCCGTTATAGATTAGATCCGTAAGCGGGCTTAAACATGATAATGATCCCACGCCTGCCACAGAGTAGGCAAGGTTTCATGAGACCGGCCTTACCTTATATAGCCAATAGGCAAGGGTTTACATGAGACCAGCCTCGCGTGCTGACCGGACAGAGTAGGGTTGCCTGTCGATGTAGCTGGCCCATTCTCACCACTATGAAAGGATCTTCGGATGCTAAAGGGGGCAAGTAAATAGCCTATAATTCAAAATTTGTGCAAGCACACAAACATCAGGCAAAACGCTTAGATACAAAGGTTTCCCTAATATATCTACCACTAGCTATATATATATGATGTTACAAGCATGAGGTGAGAGCAACCTACACAAATTCTTCTATCAAGAATGTAAACTAAAACATGTCACTAGAATTGATTAAATAGGTTTTGTTTCCTAGGATGACAAATGTTAATATCTCTACTATAGGAATTGAAATATCACAAAGTAATGTGCACAAGAGTAGATACCAGTACCACACAAAGGAGAGACACAAAGTTATATCCTCATGAACTGTGGTTTAGAAACTTGTTGGCTACACCTACATCCATGTTGAGGCAAGTCCTAGGATCACCACTCCTCTATCATAACAACCTTGCAAGGTTGGCTCCATTGTGAGCAATAGATCTTGCACTACTGGAAACTCAAAATTCCCTGTCGGTATAACCGACAGAAAAATTGTAAATATCCTATCGGTATATTTGATACACACAAGAAAATTTATATATTTTCTGTCGGTATTTTTCTAACACACAGGAAAATTATGAGAAAAAAACCAACGCGCCAAAATTTGCCGCCAGTCCAAACATCCGGCACCAAGCGAAAACCCAAAAGGAATCTGGTGTAGCCTCCAGCACCAAAAGGAAAAAAAAGAGGCCCACATTGGTACGTTTTTTTTAACAGGGCCCACAGCTGACATCAGTTGACATCACTCCAGATTTCTCCTCCCAACTGATTTTTGAACCAATGTTGTTATCATGCACTTATAATTACTGCCTAATAATTTTCATAGATCTGATTCCCTAAAAATAGTTAGCACTGTTCTGTTCTACATGACTTATGATTACTACTACTACCCTGTACCAATCTAACTAATATTTCTCTTCATATATATAGGCCACTGGATCTTCTCATGTTGGCTCGGAATCGACAAATGACAATGCTGCAGATGGCCACAATGAAGACAATCTCAATGCCGCCAGAGCTGCATTGGAAACACTGAACGGCCATAGTGGAAACCATGCACGAAGGTGGGAGTCATCACAAATAGATAATGCCATTTTGGGTTCGTAGTAGAAGCTGTTGGTAGTGGCCACTTCTGACCTTTAGATAGTTGAAGGGTCCTTGTTTGGTTTTGGTAATTGAGTGACAACTTAGGTGGACTAATTGTGTTTATGTGAGATACACAGGTGATTAGTCCACATGTATATGTGTGTGAGCAACATATGCCATGAAGGTGAAGATGGCTTGGAAATGTTGCAAAGCTCACACATGTGATGATGAAGGAGCTTAAATGCACATGAGACATGACATTGAGTCATGTGATCAAGGTGGAGAAGATCAAGACAAGACTTGGCTTGATGGACCGGTTGCAAGCGTGAAGAGCAAGTCAAAGGCTTTGGAGTGATGGACCGCGTGGCGGTGAAGCTTGAGCAAGACTTGGCGCCGATGGACGATGGCAACGGTAAAGAGCAAGTAAAGTCAAGATCGATGAACCAATATGATCACGTGATGATATGAAGTGGATCATATCATTGTTGATTGTGTTGGTGCATGTGTTGCATCGACATTGAAGGAGATGGAATGGAATGCGCAAGGCAAAGGTATAACCTAGGGTATTTCATTTCACCGGTCATAGGTGTGTAGAGAAGTTTATGACCGGGTTTAGGATAGATGGCCGTACTATCAAGAGGGGCAAACTTGTTTGCATATCGGTCATCTAGTGCCACTCGAGCGATCTAACTTTGCATTGTCGCTAGGATCGAGTGGCGTGGCAAGTTGAGTGGCTAACATCCTTTGGGAAATGATTGTGAAAATGCTAACACACTTACACATGGTGGTGTTGGCACATTTACAAAGGAGGTGGTGTTTGCAGGGGTGAGATGGGTTTGGGTCCCGAGCTTGCGAGGCGGGATTCGGCGCTTTCGGAAAAATGGAATGCCTATTTTCTATTGCGCCGGATGCAAGTTCTTGTGGTTGGCACATTGGAGCAAGGGTGATGAAGTTAGAAGTGAAAACGAGTTGGTCGCGAAGATGCTGGCGTCGGTCAACTGACCGGACGCTGGATCTGAATGCATCGGACGCTGGCAGGCTGCGTCCAGTCAGGCTGACGTATGATGACGCAGAAGCTGGAGTGTGACCGGACACTGGCTGCGTCCGATCAAGTGTGACTGGACGCGTCCGGTCGAGGTCGGTACCTTACTGGAAACGACCGGACGCTGGGGATTCAGCGTCCGGTCTGTTGAAAGCTGCTGCGTCCGGTCAAGTCAAGTGACCGTTGGAACCAGGACACGTGGCCGTCTGCGGGCGACCGGACGCTGAGGTCCAGCGTCCGGTCAACACGACCAGAGCGTTCGGTCGGCCCGACCGTTGCCCAGTGAAGGGGTAATGGCTAGTTTAGCCCTTGGGGCTATAAATAGAAGTGGCCTTCGGCCATGGCTGGTGTGGAGCACCAAAGGGGACTTAGTGTCCATGCTTGTGAGTGCTTGGGAGCCCTCCATCACATATATACATGATAGTGATCATTCGATTGTGTGAGTGAGCGATTCTAGTGCGATTGCATCGTGAGGTTGCATCGAGTGGTACTAGGTGATTGAGTTATAAGCCGGTGGTGCTTGTTACTCTTGGAGGTTGCCACCTCCTAGACGGCTTGGTGGTGGTCTCCGTGGAAGCCCGCAAGAAGCTTGTGCGGCGCTCCGGAGAAGTGCTTGTGAGGGGCATTGTGCTCGTCCCGCGGGAGCCGCGAAGAGCAACTCTAGTAAAGCGTGTCATTGAGCTACCCTCACTTAAGGGGTAGGTTCTTGCGGCGCCCGACGTGCGGGCTTAGCGGGTGATGCTAATTAGCCGCCGAACCACCAAGTGAGCGGTCGACACAACGGGGACTAGCGTGTTGGCAAACACGTGAACCTCGGGAGAAAAATCATCGTGTCAACCTTGTTCTTCCCGTTGGTTTGCATCCCCATTACACAAGCTTGCCATTACTTTTATACATATTAAGCTTGTGTAGTTGCTTTTGTAATTAGATAGCTTGTGGAGCTTGCTAATTACCTTCTTGCTTGTGTAGCATAGAAGTAGCTCCCTTGCGTGGCTAATTTGGTTTTAGTAACCTTGTTAGTCACATTGCTTAGTTTGTGTAGCTAAGTCTTTGCGCTCTCTAATTAGGCATTGGTTGCCTTGTTATTGAGCATTGCTAGTGAGCTTAGTTAGCTTTGTGCTCTTGCTTACTAGCATGTGTAGGAGATCCCTTGTTGCTTAAAGTACTAGTGGCATAGGTTTATGTAACCTTGCTCCTAGAATTGGTTAGGTGAGCTCTAGCTAGCCCGGCACCTTTGTTGCTTGATTAGTATCTTTGGAAGGTGCTAGAGAACATAGATAGAGGGGTGTAGTCTTGGCTAGACCGATAGTTATAATTCCGCACTTGTTTCGGTAAACCGACGCGATTAAATTTAGAAAAGACTATTCAACCCCCTCTAGTCCACCATCTCGACCCTTCAATAGTAAAGGTGCAGTCAAGAAGTTGATACCATCTTTTGAGAAAGACAAATCAACTAGTGGATGCTTTTGTGAAATTACTTATGTAGATGTGGATGCAAGACCTATGGACATCTTAATTATGTTGGATGCAAGACCTATGGACATCTTAATTATGTAGTTGTTGATGCAAGACCTATGGACATCTTTATTTGTGGCTGTTGATGCCAACTGTGGGTATCTAATCTATATGTATGGCACGTGGATATGATGATAAATTGGTGCAATATATTTGTCTTCTAGTTGAAAACCTTATAGAATCAGATGTCATGTTTGTGCCTGTACTGTTATCATGAATATTGTATGAATTATAAATAAATGAGGTTCTTTTGTGGCTTGGCGACTGCAATTATTTCCTGTCGGTACTATATAATTATACTGTCGGGAGAGGATAACGGAAAAACTGTAATTCTCCTGTCGCGGCGCCGTCAACAGAAAAGCAATATTTCCTGTCGATACAAATTTATTTTTTGGCGGTCCAACGCTGATAGGAAATTTTAATCCCTGTCGGTACACATATTTTCCTGTCGTCATTTACTGACAGAACTAAATTTTAGACCCGGCGACCCATAATTTTTGTGTCGATGCCCCACCGACAAGAAAAATGGTAAACTGAGAGGAAAATAATCCAACCGACAGAAAAAAGTTATTTCCCTGTCACTTTAGTTCTGTCGGAATTTTCCTATCGGTACACCGACAGAAAATTTATTTTTTTATTTTTCTATCGGTTTTTTGCTTTTTTCTGTCGGTTTTTTACCGATAGGAATTTTTTGGTTTCCAGTAGTGTTGAGCCGACTCAATCGCAAGGAGCTCTGCAAGGACTTTTTCTACTAGAGTGATTTATTTGCCTCTTCCGACAAGGATGGACCCAATAACTCCTCACAAATCACTTTCGGAGAATCTCACAATATTCTATTGAGTGCTTTGACGACGAACTCCCGCTGCATCATATCGTCTAGGTATTGGCAACCACAAGAGTAACAAAACAAATCCACAACAAACTTGATCTCCAGTGTCACTCAATGTAATCTCTCGAAGCACAAAGCACTAGAATCACTACAATCTCGCCAAGAATGCAATCTCTAGTAAGCAAACACGAGTGATTTTTTTCTTTTTTTTAGAACATTTTTCTTTGTTCCCATAACACCTTTTGTGCTAGCATCTCCCCGCAGTTGTGGTGCAAAATAGCAGAACACCCTGGGCGCTTTCCATTCATCCCGAACAATATAGAAAAAAAACTATTTTGCCATATATTTTCTAAAAAGGCTATGTTTGGCATGGCTCCCCTTGCTAGTGAAGCCGGGTTTTTTTTTGCTTCAGCTTCATGAACAGTTTCATCGGTGGAGCTGAAGCCGTTTTGGTAAATCGTTTGGCAAAACAGCTCCACATGTAAAACTCATAAAACATACTCCCACAGAACCCTATACATGGCCTACCAGGACAAGGTGAAGCCGGGTGAAACCACTATTTTTGGCTTCATGCCACCTCAAACCTCTGTGAGAGCACGATTTAAGGGGCGTCCTGAGTGAAGCTGTTTTACCCATGTGGCACAAAACGGCTCCAAACAGCTTCTTAAGCTGATAGAGAAGCCGTGGCAAACGGGTCTAAAGTTTCAGCTGCTAGAGAAGCTATACTTCCTTAAAGAAACTAGATTCGGGGATGTTTGCGAGGAGGAGAAAACCCTGCGAAACTAGCTTTGATCTAGTTGTAACACAGAATCCATACTAGATATACACCCTCGAGTTGAGTACTCATTCTTTGATCGAAAGACGTAGTAGGGACGACATATGTGCCATCCCAACTTCGAAGCACACGTACTCCAGTACTATTTAATCACCATCTTCTATACACCTGATAAAAAAGACAAATTCAGCAGTTGTCAGGAGCAGAGCGCTACTGGAGTAGTAAAACTCATTAATTTAGAGAAAGAATTAAGGCCTCGTTCACTTGCAAAAAAAAGTGAACCCGATAAATAGTACCACTTTCGTTTTATTTGGCAAATATTGTCTAATCGTGGACCAACTAGGCTCAAAAGATTCATCTTGTGATTTCCAACTAAACTGTGTAATTAGTTATTTTTTTTACCTATATTTAATACTCCATACAAACAGCTAAAAATTGATGTGATGGAGAGAGAGTGAAAAAACTTGAAATTTGGATGGCATAACAAAGCCTAAGAAAGAAACAGCGTTAGGATAAGCATGTGTCCGCGTATGCCGACCAGCGACCACGGTGTGAACATAGCGCGGGCAACGTAACTATGCTCGTGCAGTGATCAAACTGGAACCTGCGTACCCATCAGGCGTGCGACACATGTTTATCAGCCGTGCCAGCCAATAGCGTAGTCTTAGCAGCTTGGTCCAACACCGAGTGCAGGTGGCAGGTGCTAGTAGACGACACGGAGCGATCCAATCCCAAGCAGTGAAGCGCCGACAGTGGTCTTGCTGAGGCCTGCAGCGTCGTGGACGGACTGGCGGGACTGCTGAGGCCTGGAGCTTTTACAGTTTCACGTCACATGCATGGCACTGGCGCACGGCCTGCATCTGCATGCATGGACAGCCCGGGGTGCCTGGTGCAGATAAATAACCTCTGGGGATTACTTCAGCTTTTGGTACTCATCAGGTCGTCGTCGTCGTACCCCGTGTGGGCTCGTGGCAGTCCGGTCCACGTCCACCCTACGGTATTCTGGATGCATACGGTCTGTTCACTAGTTGGTTTCTGAATTGATAAGTCCGATCGATGCTGGTTTGTTGTGAGAGAAAAGTATTGTTGGTTGGCTGATAAGCCCTGGGTCTGGGAGATTTTAAAGGCGCCTGGCAAGGCTGGCGTTGCATTGCATATATAAATAGACCGACGCCGGCCACCTATCCACCGGGGGCTTGCTGCTGGACGAGCGATCGAGGAAATGGTTTTCTAATGGATACAGTGGTAGCGGCCTGTGAACCTTGACTGCAAGCCTGGGCAGGTTTGGTTTTCCGAGCAATTGTGAGGCAGCGGTGGCTCCAGAGAGCGCGAACTCTGTCGTGTGTGCCCGTGTCGTGGCACGGATGAATAAACACAAAACACTCGGGGGGGCCTGGTGGCTCTCACATCACGGTCGCGCGCGGCATCGACTTGGCCATCAGATCGCCGATCACGTCAGGCCGCGCTGTACCGCACGCGTACGTCTGCGCGCCGATCAGGCTTCAGGCACCAGAGCTCTGCTCTGCCTTTGCCTCTGCGCGGGACCGGGACGGGAGGCAGGCAGCGGAGACCCGTGGCGTGTGGGACCGAGGCGACAGGCGACTAGGCGAGGAGCATCGCCGATCGGCGATCGCCCCTCGCCCCCGGGAAAAAGCAGCGGCGTGGTGGTGGACCTGACCGTGGCATGGCAACGCGGGCACGGCGGAATTGAACAGGCAGCGGGCGTGCCGCCTCCGTTTTGGGCCGGCAGAGGCTCGCGGGGCCGCGGAAAGCAAAGAAAGCAAGCGTCCCGGTCCGGCGGTCCCGGCCCCCCCTTCCCTGCCTTTGATGAGGCTTTGACGGTCGTCGCGCTCGCCTGCGGCCGCCGCGGTACTTGCCTGCCGGGGCTCTGAACCGCATGCTTGGCGCTGCCCCCGCGTCCTGTTCGATGCGCGGCCTCTGCTGACTGCTGGCTTTCAAGCGCTGCTCCGCGGTCTCATGGCGTCTCGTCGTCGTCTGATCGGGACTGCGTTCACGAGCGCATGCGCGCCAGCGTAGTACGTGCCCACTCCCCACCCTCCACCAGAGGAGGGGGCTCAACGGCTCAATCGCTCCTCTCAGGAGAGCACACGCGTCTACCATGTGGCCTCGCTTCCCCGATCTACTCTAGGGGTACCTACTTTTGCAGCTGCTGGAAAATGTGCGTGGCACAGCATAGAGGAGAGGTCCGTACATGGAATCATAGATCAAAATCGAGCTGAGGCAGGATGATATTGACTCGTTGCACGCACTTATACCTCTAATTTGATTTTCGTGATTAATGACACTGTATGATTTATGATTAGTGGTCACAAATAATGAGCTCTTACGGAATTCTTGGCTTCTTTTTTTTTCTACTTGAATGACCAAGGTAAGCTAATTTTTATAGAAAGCAAACTCTCCAAAGCAAAACGGCAAAGTAATAAACAAACAAAAAGTCTCCAACACCAGCTTACAAGGTACTTCCTCTGTTCTAAACTGCAAGTCGTTCTGAGTTTCCTAGGTACATAGTTTTTATTATGCACATAGATATATATTATGTCTGTATACGTAATAAAAAAAACTATGCATTTAGAAAAGTAAGAACGACTTATAATTTGGAATAGAGACATTATCTTACCAGAAAAAACATTACAAGCTATATATCACTGCACTCAAACGATTGCTTACCCTAAGAACAATCGTCACAAACAACAAAAGACTAGAAATAACCAACGATATAGCTCGTCATTGCACAAAAGACAACCTTACTAGGACAAATTGAAATGGTAAACAAGACATGATGCTTCTGTATCAAATCTGAAGCAACCCACATTTATTTTTTGGCGCGTTGTGTATCATGGGGTTGTTTGGTTGCTAACTACACTTTTCCACACTTCACCGTAGGCAACTTTAACCAAGTTAGCGAGTGCTTGGTTGACAACTAAACTTGAGTAAATATTCTTTTGGCCCCCATATATCATGGAGTAAAAACATGTAGCGACATTTTCCTTACACATGGCAAAGTGTGGCTCTAAATTTTCTAGTGACACTTTTTATGGCTTGCTATACTTGCCTAAGGTTAGTTGTGGTAAACTATGGCTGGGAACCAAACAACCCTACGTGTTCTAGAATTAAACCACTGATACATATTCTTCATTTGTCTAACAATTGGTGAAAATTAATTACGTGGTGCTAAGCACAACCACTTGCTATTGATATAAGAGCCATATATAGCTCTATGTTAATTGGGTAATCTAGCTCACAATTAAGAAATGACTCGGTGTTGATAAATGCTTCTTTTATAAAAAGTCCGAAGCTGGAAACTCTTTCCATTATCTAAATTTTTTTTGCCTACAAAGCATGGTTATGCAATTGGAACAAACTTGTTTGACAAAAGCGTCATTGGATCTATTATACCATAATAACATGTATCTAGTTGACGTTGCAGACGTGGGTATTAATGTGCATATAAAAGTTTCATTGGCTGCAAACAAATGTTTACAAAATCAAACTCGAAACATGACATTTTATCATGCTACAAGCCTTGAACTACTTTGGTCTTATATCTTTTGTTACTGTACATCACACGGGCAAACCTGTGTATTAGCTTGGTCTATTTTTCGATGCTGTAGCAACGAATAAGTATAGATATTTGTGCGGACCACTCTACCGCACACAAGCATACTCCATCCGTCCTAAAATAAGTTGCCACCTAGCAATATGAGAAGCCAACTAATCTCAAATTTAACTAAATTTATAGAAAATAATATCAAACATTGTATCTTCAATTAAGTTTACTACAAACATATGACATGATTAATCTAATATATATTGCTTATTTGTTATTATAAATATTAATATTTTTTATATATAGTTAGTCAAAGTTGACATCGTTTGACTTCTTGAGACGTGATATAGAGACTTATTTTGGCGTGGAGGTAGTAAGTTTTTGAGTTTTTATGACGTGACGTGCAACCTCTCTTTGTGCCATATAGATATAGCCCATAGAATAACAGTTGCGGCCACTTCCTGTGCTGGGCCCAGCGGCTCAGGCTGCTGCTCTCAGATCAGCGTCAATGCGCCAGATTGGGCTCTCCGGCTCTCCACTGCGAACCGCGCGCAGCGCAATCAAGAGCTCTGTGCCTCTCTGTCCACGCCACGCGAACGGGCCGGTCCGCCCCCCGCAGCCCGCAGGTGTGCCGCTGTTCGATGCTCGCCTCTGCTCACTTTCGGTTTCAGGTGCTCGCTTCTGATCTGCGGTCTCCTCTCGTCCCGTCCTCTCCTCGGTCGGTGCTCGGTCTCAGTAGGTAACAACTCACAAGGACCCGTCTGATCGACCGGAACAGCAACAAGGTGCTCACGAGCGCGCCACTCCACCAGTCCCGTCTCTACAATTTTGAGGACCCAAACAACACACTAATAGCCCTATAGCTAGACTAAAATGATGTAGCATATACTAATAATAATAAAAATTACTCCCTCCATACTCATTTCAAATAATAAGTTTTCTTTTGGGATTTTAAAGGTGTCCTCTGGAGCAAATCGAGAAAACTTATCCCCAAATGTCTCTTCGACAAGGGGCTCCATATGTCAATGAATAAAACCTTACTCTTCTGTTTGCCCTCCTCGTTTCTTTCTCTTGCCAAGTATTGCCGCCTATTCACCCGATGTACCGCCCATTGCTCATGAACGGCTCCACCTAGTGGCGAATCTATATAGAACATTGTGGGTGCAGATGGACCCAAGAAGAAATAGAATACCATTGAGTAGAGCATCTATAAGGCTAAGGTGCCCCCTCCAATTTTTTTTTAGCTTCACTGCTGGCTCCACCCCATCCTCCTCTGTTCCCGCGTCGCTACTCCTCCGCTCAGGCGTCCCATCCTCCTCCGCTTACGGTGGTGCTGACGCCTCTCATAGCCTCCTATGCCACTCCGCTACCCACATACACTTTCCCCTGCCTCGCCTTGTTGTCCGATAGCTAATCTGTGTCATGGCACTTGGTTTGCTGACGGCTGGCCATGAGGACAAGGAAGCTCAAGGCAGCATGAGCTCAACCACATCGGTATCTCCCTCTCCCCATCTACAAATCTCTCTCGGCCCCCATTTGTTGCCTTGGAGGAGAGGGCAGCCATGGCACTCAGTTCGTTGACGCATCAATCTGTGGGTGCTTAATCTTGATATGTAGTTGGTTGACCTCGATTCGCCACGTAGAGGAGGAGCGGCAAGTGGTAGTTGAAGCAGCCGCGAGAAAAAAACAGTGAATTCTGGGAGGAGAGATCTTCCTTTCATTTGAGGCGTGGGATCCTATGATTTGAGGGATTCAGAAACTTTTTTTTTCTCATTGAGGTGGGTTAGGGGACTTGGAGCTACCAAATCTCCAAGATAACAATGTTTTACTGATTTGGCATGGGCCATAAATGATCGAGAAGATTCCTTATATGCCATCAAAGTGTATAACAACTAGGTGGTACACAACGTGTTGTTGTGGGTCCAAAAAAAATTGACACAAGATTGTAAGAAAATTGAGTCGACGATATTAAATAAGTTGTTCGTCGTTTGCCTAAAAAATGGTTGCAGGAATAAAAACCAAAAATTTGATTCACAATTGGATCCTAATATATTGATAACCTAGTTTCAAAAACATATGGCCCCGTTCGGCTTACCCCATATTCGGCTTGTTCGACTTCTTTTTTCAGCCGGAACAGTGTTTTTCTCTCACAACAATTCAGCCAGAATAGTGTTTTTCAGCCAGTTTCAGCTAAAATTCTACCAGCCGAACGGGGCCTATATACAACGTTGATAACAGAAACGATAATGCTTGGGAGCGGGCGTCCGTCAGGCCGGGCACCGCTTTCTGGGCCTGCGCGGCCCAACAGGCCTGCTTCCTTGCGTCTCCCCATCTCTCTCTCAAACGACCGGCAAAATATCTCCCACTCATGTGCTCGCCTATTCACGTGTGGCTACGCGTGCGCTCGCTGCTCGGCTGCTGCCGTCTTCCCTGCCGTGCACCCCATCTCACGTTGCGCGGCTCCCCCATCCAGCGTCGCGCGCCCTTCGTCACCGCGCCATGCTCCATCCCCCACCCGCCCGCTCCAGCTCGCCGCGTGCCACGCGCCGTGTCTCATCCTGCACCCACGTCCCACTGGATCTGGCCAGCGGGCTCGAGCAAGCTGTTGGCGTGTGGCCAGCGGGCTCAAGCAAAGCTGCTGACCTTCCCCTACCCTAGCCGGCAGCGCCCTCCCTAGATCCAACAGCGTCTCCTCTCCCTCGGCTAACGGCAGGAGTGGCGGGGGCGTGCAAGCGCGCACCATCCAGCAAGCCTACGCCACCGCAGTTGCCCACCGGGTAGGTCATGGCCGCGCGGCGATGCTGTGTTTCAAGTGTTGTTGGACGCTTTTTCAGACATGTTGCAAGTCCATGTTTCAAGTATTTCAGTTGTTTCATATGTTTCACTACTATAAAAAACGTTTGTAGCAACGGATCATTTTTTTTGTAGGGGTGGCTGGTGATGGAACCGCCCCTACAGTGGGCGTGCTCAGGACCCACGAGGCCAGCCGCCCCTACAAATGGAATAGTAGAGGCAACTGGTGATACAAGCCACCCCTACAAATGAAACAGTAGGGACGGCTGGTGATACGAGCCGCCTCCGGTGTTGCTATTTGTAGGGGCGACTGGTGATTGAGCCACCCCTACAAATGCCCTATGTATAAATACCTACGATTTGTAGGGGCGGCTTAATCACTAGCCGCCCCTATAAATGACCCACATATAAAAAACTATAGCCCCTTCTTCCACCTCGGATCACTCACTTCAACCCGTGAAAAAAGGTGGAGAGGCCTTGGGCACCTCCCAAAAATTGCTCTACTAAGAGGGAAAGGTTTTAGTCTCAAATCCTTTGGTGGAGAGGTTGTAGAAGGTAAGAAAATACTATTCTATATTTTTTTGAAGTTTTAATGGTTGGTTAGTGAGTAATTAGAGTTTTGCTTTTTCTCTCTCTTCTATGGTGCTTGAGCTACTTATGAAACAAATTAGACCCAAGTTTTGAATGTACTAGGGTAAATTAGGTAGGGGAACAATATCATACCCTTGTTTGGTCCATATTTCTTGATTTTAGTGAACAATTAGTTAGTTTTATGGATGTTTCATGTGCATGTAGATCTAGATCTAGGGTTTGGTTTTTTTTATTAATTTCATTTTTGTAAATTTATGTTTGATGAAATTGGACTAGGGTTTGCATGAAAGATATTGGATAAAATATAATTGTTGCTAATTATTGTCTTTGAAATTGTTTATTGTAATCAACAAATATGTATTTTAATTATTTATGGATAAATGGGCCATTAATTAATTTTCCTCTACCATGGTGTGTTTGTATGCTTCATGTAATTATATTTGATTTATATTCATATATATCTGAAGTATATACAATTATTCTCAAGTAATTATTAATTTGATTCATTTATATATATATATATATATGTGAATAAGTAGTCCTTTAATGTTTGTTTTTTTGTTGTTGTAAAAGATGGAGTATAGAAACTCTTGGATGTATGGTTCGTTAAGGTTCAAGGCAGGTTTCTGTTGAGAGGTGGATAAATTTATTGAAGCCACAGAGAAGCATGCAACGACGTTGACAGAGAATAAGGATACAATTATTTATCCATGTAAAGATTGCAAGAACTGTATTGCATGGATAGATGTGACTATCATCAGATCACATTTGATTATGCAAGAATTTGTTGAGGACTACACAGTGTGGATTCATCATGGTGAAACAATTATTGTTAACGATGAGGATGAGGAGGAATACGACGACGAAACCCTAGAATCCCTGTCCCAATATTCAGCAGAGCTTGATGCACGAATGGATCCTGAGTTTGGCAATGAACAAGGTGGTGATGCCGGTGGTTGGGATGGTAACGATGAAGGTGGTGCCAATAATGATGGTGGAGCACGTGTCGGGGATGAAGATGATTTAGAGGACATGATTCGAGCCCTTAGACCAGAGATTTTACTAAAGAGCCTGAAAGGTCTAGAAAATTTGGAAAGGGTGAAAAAAGCATCGAAGAAGGCTGTGTATGGTGTTGAAAAGGGTTGTCCAACACATTAGACATTGCTACGTTTTGTGCTTGAGCTACTCATCCTGAAGGCTAAGTATGGCTGGTCAGACTGTAGTTTTAATGATCTACTGTGTCTCCTGTCATGGGTGTTGCCATAACCAAACTCAGTTCCCGCCAACACATACCAAGCGAAGAAGGTCATAAGTCCATTGACAATGGGGGTTGAAAAAATCCATGCATGCCCCAACCACTGTATCATTTTTCGTAGCGAAACGTTTAAGTCACTAGATAAATGTCCTCGGTGTGGGGCCAGGCGGTACAAGAACAGTGGTCTTTACGGTGGGGACGAAGCCTCCACGGGGAAAAAGAGGAATAAGAAGGGTACAAAAAAGGTGATACAAGAATCTCAGCCCTTAGAGGATACTCCATTAGGCAATGATGTAAAGCAGAGAAGAATTCCTCCCTTAGTAATGTGGTACCTGCCAGTGACTGACCGCTTGAGACGTATCTTCCTAAACCCTAAAGAAGCCGCACTCATGACATGGTGGGATGATGAGCGCAAGGTGGATGATGATAAGATTGCACACCCGACTGATTGTAGTCAGTGACAAAGTATCAATGAGAAGCACAAAGAATTCAGCAATGACCCAAGGAATGTACGATTTAGCTTGAGCATCGATGGAATGAATCCATTCAATGAGAGGATGAGCGACCATAACACTTGGGTCAGTGATCTTAACCATGTACAACATCCCAACGTGGTTGTGTCAGAAGAGAAAGTACCTTCTTCTCACTATTCTTATTTTTGGCCCTAAATAACTAGACATTGATATAGACATGTTCCTCGAGCCTTTGATGCATGAAATAGAGAGGCTATGGAGGCATGGGGAGCCGATGTATGATGCATTCTGAAAGGAGAACTCCATATGTTGAGCAATAATATTTGTTACTACCAATGATTACCCCACGCTGTTTGCTTTGTCTGGACAGATCAAAGGGAAGACGGGATGCTTGGTTTGCTTGGATGGTACTACATGGGTGTTCCTGGATGCATCCAAAAAGATAGTTTACCTAAGAAACCGGCACTTCTTAAAGACAAGTCACAAGTACCATAGCAAATTATCCTTTAGATTTTATGACAACACCCCAGAGATTGAATCCCCTCCGGAGAGACGTCATAACAGAGAACACGTATACAGAATGGTGAAAAACATACGCGTTGTCTATGGAAAGAAGAATTCGGATGAGACAAACAAAGATAGAAGCACACCTCCTGTCGAAGGTGTACCTTTCAAGAAACAATCGATCTTCTTTCAGTATCTGCCTTATTGGCCAGACTTGGAGGTCCCCCATGCCATTGATGCTATGCACATACAGAAGAATGTCTTTGAGAGTCTCATTGCTAACTTGATTGACACAGGCAAGCCAAAGGATGGTCTAAAATCATAGAAAGACATGGTGCAGCTAAACGTGATGCCACAGCTTCACCCGGTACCTGAGGCTAATAGAAAATACACTCTACCCACGGCGTGCTTCAACCTAACACCAGAAGAGAAGAGAGCTATATGCACTTTCCTGAGGGGGGTCAAAGCCCCGACTAGGTTTTCAGCGAATGTGAAGAAGCTAGCATCGATGAAGGACTTGTCAATAATACACTACAAGGCTCATGATTGTCATGTGATGCTGACAGTATTTCTACCTATTGTAATCAGGGCTATAAAGCTAGAGTTCTTGAAAATGGTCATCACCCACATGTGCTACTTCTTTTCGAAGATCTCACAGAAGACGATTGGCAAGCAAGAGCTGAGTGACCTACATGAATTTGTGGTGGAGACTCAAAACCAACTAGAGATGTGTTTACCTCCTGCTTTTTTGATATAATGCCACATCTCATGATTCACATGGTTCATCAGATATAGGCGCTGGGCCCTTGCTACTTGCATGAAATGTGGTCCTACGAGCGGTTTATGTCGGTTCTAAGTTGATACATGCATAATCGAGCATACCCAGAGGGCTCCATGATAGAGGGTTATAGTACTAAAGAAGTCAAGTGCTGTCAAGAGTACCTAAAAGTACAGAAAGGGATTGGTAAACCCGATTCTTATCACAAGGGTAGGCTGGCTAGGAAGGGCACCAGTGGTAGAAAAGTGTTCATCAGCCATGATTACAAAGAGGTGAGTCGGGCGCATTACAGTGTGTTGCAGAATACACAACTAATGCAACCGTACATTAATGAGCACTTGGCTATCATTATGGTGGAGAGAAATGGTCATTCAGATGATTGGGTCATGAAACAGCACAAGCAACGGCTAACTACATGGTTAAAGGACCAAAATATACAATCTAGAGAAACCATAAACTCTATTACCATCAGTAGGTTGGCGGAAGGGCCATCAAGACAAGTGAAATCTTGGAAATGTTATGACATCAATGGGTATACGTACTATACCCATGCAAAAGATAGTAAATGTGTGAACCAAAACAACGGCGTTCGAATAGAAGCTCTCGATGGAGTGGGGCGAAAGATCCAATATTTTGGCATCATCAAAGAGATATGAAAACTTGACTATGGAAGGGCTATAACGGTGGCCCTGTTTCGATGTTGCTGGATCAAACAACACCAACTGAACGAGATCGGATTGAGAGTCCTAGACCTCGAGAATCTAGGCTACCAAAATAACCCTTGGGTGCTCGCTTCACGTGTCTTACAAGTTTTCTATATGCCCGACCCACAAAGTAACTCCCCCCAAAGAAGACAAAGCACGTGGTTGCCTCCGAGAAACAACACATTATCGGAGTTGATAGCGTAGACGATGTTGAAGCTTACAATAACTATGATGAGATGCTGCTATTCATAGACTTTTTTAAGAAGATCAGTGTTGTGAAAAAGAACCTGCCCAAAGACATATTGCCATGGGAACGAAAATGTGTGAAGGGAAAAGTCGTTACAGCGGGCTAGCTAGTTGTTGAACGTGGAGTGTTTGTGTAAGTGTGTGTGTTTGTAAGACTTCATTTATGCATGCATGTGAGACTATATATTTATGCATGTGTGTGAGACTATATATTTACGTATGTGTGTGAGACTATTTTATGCATGTGTGTAAGACTACCCTTTGCAACATCAAGATGAATCTATTTCAACATCCACCCTATTACTACTAAAACTTTATGAAATTACTAAACACTTTATGAAATGAAGAAATGACCAAAATTTTATACAACTTTTATATTCATCACCTTTATAGCTGAAATCATTTAGTGGTTGAAAATAAGGTTTGAAGTTGTCATTTTCTGAAATTCAAAATTTAAAGTATCCAAAATTAGTGACAAAGATAGATGACCAGACTAAAATGATAGAGCATGATTTTAGAAAATTTTAGAAAAAAACCCATCACATTTGGAGTTAGTACGAGGGATAAAAAGTAGTTACAAGTTTTAACCACAGATTAAAAAGAGAAATCTCACTTGTTCATCATTGATCATCATGAACAGTTGTGATTTTTTTAATCTCTTTATAAAATTTGTAACTAGTCTTTCTCCCTCATACTAACTCCAAATGTGATGATTTTTTCCTAAAATTTTCTAAAATCATGCCCCATCAAGTTACTATATTGATTTGGCCATTCTTTTCATTTGACAAAGTTTGAGTAATTCAAATTTTCAAATTTAAAAAATAACAAGTTTTAACAAGATTTTGAAACACCAAATGATTTCAGCTGAAAAAGTGATGAATACCAAAGTTGTATAACCCATCAAGATCTAAAACTTTTATTTTGGTCATTTCTTCATCTGATAAAGTGATAGTAAATATTGTTCACAAATCAACATGTCTCTCGTATAGTTTATGAAACTATGAATGACATGTGGATTTGTGAACAATGTATACTAACACTTTGCTAAATGAAGAAATAATCAAAATAAAAGTTGTAGATAGTGATGAGTTCAATAACTTCTATGTTCATGACTTTTCTAATTGAAATTATTTAAGGTTTTAAAATCTTGTTTGAAGTTGCCATTTATTAAAATTCAAAATTTGAACTGTTCAAATTTTGTCAAATGAAAAGGTGATCAAAATAAAAGTTGGAGATAGTAATGCGTTCAACAACTTTTATGTTCGCGACTTTCTTATTTGAAATCATTTAAGGTTTCAAAATCTTGTTTGAAGTTGCCATTTATTGAAATTCAAATTTTGAACTTTTCAAATTTTGTCAATTGAAAAGATGATCAGTATAAGTTGTACATCTTGATGGGTTCTATAACTTTGATGTTTACAAAATTTTCTTTTGAGGTTATTTAGTGTCCTAAAATTTTATTAGTTGTTTTGAAATTCAAATTTTAAAATTTTAAAATATTATTTTTGTAAAGAAGAAAATATAAAATTATATCTATATATATAATAAAATTGTTTATATATACATATATTTATATATATAGAATAATAAAAACACTAATATATAAATTTACATTGTGTTCTTTATATATATGAATGAATTACAAAATTATTAATTAAAATAAATTGAAAAATATTTGTAGGGGCGGCTAACTCAGGAGCCACCTATACAAATGCCCTCCAGTATATAAGCCAGAGCTCGTGGGTGGCTAACTCAGGGGCACGATTCTTCCTTCCAGACGCTATCAGGCTGCCGAACCCGTCGCCGCCGCCACCGTGCGCGATTCCTCTCACCTCCGTAGGCCCGTGCGTGCCTGGCCGCGCGCTTCCTCTCACATTCGCTCCGTTCGCTGCTGGGACCCGCTGCGGAACCCTAGCCATGGGCGACGTCGTTCCTCCACGGAACCCTAACCACTGGGACCTGCTTCGACTGCTTCCTTCACGGCGGCGTGCTCCACCGCTTCGAGTACGGCGTCCCCACGGCCTCTCTACTCCCGCGCTGCGCCCCTCCGCACGCCACTGCACACGCCGCCGCCTCGGCCGAGCCCACCCGACGGCCGCCCACCCCTGCCCGTGCCCGAACGTTCGCTCGGTTGCTGGGTGAAGGTCCCGCGAGCACCCTCCTCGACATTGCCTACTCGCTCCCACCGGGCGCCCCATGTTGGCAGGGTCCCTTCGCAGCTCGTCACCCTAAATCGTCTGAAGGTAAATACTTTATCTGAAACAGATGCAAATATAGGCAACGGATGACACCTAGCATTCGGTTTGCAGGATCTATTTTTGGGTTCTTGAGTTCGTCCATTTTTTTGGGGCGGAATTGTTTTCAGCCTCAAACTAGTTGTTGGTTGTTGATCTGAACACTTTCCAACTTAATTAACTGATAATTTCATACAACTAATAACAACTAAAATTTTTTCCTTTTTTCTCCTTCCTCATTCCATATTATATGCATGCAGTTTCCTAAATTAGTTCTATTGCACCTTGACATGTAAGATTACAAGAGACTTAAATTATATATCTATTTATACTGTGGATGATTGATACACTTTACGTTAAAAAAAGGATGATTGATATACTTTCTGTTGCCTGATGAACATTGTTGAGATAATAAACTGACAAGTCCAAAAACATTGAAATGATTGCAGTAGCACCATAACCTTATGACATGTTGAGTTTCCCTCCTGTTTGCTTGTAAGTTGAAAGCTTTTGCTTAGTTGCAGCGATTTCCAGACCCTGCTGATTGCTGGCTAGGGCAAGTATTACTTCAGTGATGATCTTGTAGTATTTTTTGGATCAGGCTGTAACAATCAGCCGTGTGCTTCATAGTTTATGGCCCTAGTATGGAATCCAAATGGGCCTAAGAACTGTTTTGGCTTTAAACAAGGACCGAAGGATAGTCAAATTAGCCTTTTTTTCTTCTTCTTTTCCTCCTGCTAATTTCCGGCGATCTAAATCACTAAAAATTGAATTCATCCACATGTTTTACAGTTTGAGACAGTCATGGTCCTTGGTCCCCTACAGCTATGGGCATGCCTGACTAGACGACTGTCTCCGGGTTGTCAAGTAGCATGTTTGCAGTCACCAACAACTCTTTGTTGGTTGTTGATTCTTACTGCTTTTATCAGATCAACAAATGCATGAGCTAGGGAATTTCTGTTTGTTATATATACATTTGATCTATCACGCGCAACTCTGCTAGGGGTGTAATAGTCCACTCACGAAGTAGATGCATAAATATGTGTCACCTGTGATAGGCTAATAATGAAAAATGATATATCTGCATATGTGAAACACTGAATAATGTTGTATATATGTTTTTGTTTGGTTTGCCTTATAAGTTTGTAACGTGTCAGCTTCCTGAGGTGGTTACTCGATCGATATCTTGAACTGAATGTTATTGCTTTATTATTTATATATATTCGTCATCCGATTCCGTGGGTCTAATTTGAACAAGGAGATGGTGTATCTTAACAACCATGTATTCCTACCTTCATAGTTATTGGGTTCGATGTACGTGTTAGTCATGCTGATGCTAGAAACCATCTTAATTTCTAGGTGAGGAGTACCTAGCAGGATCTATTTTCATTTTACATTACACGTTATTGGTCAATAGGTCTTTGGGGAAAATTTTTTTCAGCCTCAATAGGTCACGTATGGCTCCAATAGGTAGTGTCTGCTGCTTCAAGTGTGATAGGCTTTAGCTAAGTTAGCTGATAGGTTGTGGAATCTATAACTAGCAGTGTCACAGACAAGTAGGGGATTTAAGTTAGCATGGCTTTAAGTTTGGCTTGTCTTGTAATGATTTTTAATGTCATAGGATATAATAGCTCAAGTATTAGCTTCTATTTGACATGGACATCAGGAAAATATATGTGGATCTCATGTAAAAATATATGCTGTTGTAGATTACCCACCTGCAGACCTTGTTCGAATCATCCTGTACGAGCAAACGTCATTAAGTGAAACATCCGATAAGTAATCATCAAGCTGATCGTTTACTTCTGCCCTCCACTTTGATTCATAGTGTAAATTATTTTATTTTCACTAGCCACCTGTTCTTAGGGTAAAGGAGGTGCCTACAAGCATTTGAAGTTTTCTAGACATCTAAAACAATTATAGCAACTGTCGTTCATAACTAAGAAGTTATTGGTCCAAAGAACTTGTGAAAGGTAAGATTTATTTAACCAGTTCACGTTCATGAATGTCTGATTACCTTGTTCCAAGATTCATGAATGCCTGATTACCTTTGCTCAGTTGTCTCTGTTGACTTTTGCTTGCTCAGCTGCTTGCTCAACCACTACTAGGTTCAGTTTTAGTAGTTCGTCGGTTTATCACTGCATGTGCTGTCTCTAACAACCACATAGTAGTATGTATGTATATAGGATAATAAGGTGATATCCATTGGAGGAAGCTTCTGAGCTCCCCACGCTCATCAGTTCACACTGTCCACCATGATCTTCATTCTCCTCATTTGTTTTTTCTGCTTCAGTCTTCAGCTCTTCATCTTTAATTCGATACGTATCCTGCAAATGGAATCCCTTGCTAGCTCCAAACTAGTTCTCTCTATATATGCAAATTTTTGGAGTAAGCTAGCACCACCTACATGTACAAATTTGTTACTGATGAGCTGGTCATATACAATTTCCCTCATGGCAAAGCTGCATAATTACTCGGACAGCAGCATAATAACCTAGGTTAACGTTGTTCTCCAGCAACTACTATGGAAATCGACACTACTGTTCGTAGTGTTGTACTAGTTGACTGGAAAAATCCAAACTGAACACGGTGCCCTTTTCGATACAAGAATCTCACTGACATGTGAATGTTATGTTATACATGTAAATTTGGCTTGGCTTCCAGCCGGTCGTTCAAAAGTTCATTTATATGACCTATTATTTTCTTCCCTCATGGAAAATAAAGGGTTCAAAAGTTCATTTATATGACCTAAAAAGTACATTTGCCATGTCAGTCCTCACTCCTGTCCGTTTCCATGCAGATGGAGTCTCTCTTTCAGCGTCTAACCTCTAGCTGCTATGAGCTAATGATATTTTCTTTTACTTTTATTTCCCCTCCTTTCCTTTTGAAAACTACAAAGTGCACACTAACACAGCTAGCCAGCAGTCGTTTTCACCCCTTTCTTTGCATCATTATGAGCTAATTGATTTAAATTCTAGTTTAGTTTGCATCATTATGTCATGGTTAATTATATATTCAGTATAAGTTGTTTTATTTTTCTTTGGTTGACTTAATTATAATACCTGTAAACCTGTAATTATAGTTGACACATGTTATATCGCATTCCTTTTTCGCTTAACTTTCACCCTATATAATATATATCCTTGATTTTATAGCTCTGAATGTTGGTATGTTTTGATCCTCGCATTCAATATTTAGCTCATATCTTCTATTTTGTGACTATAGCAAAGATTTTGTTGCTTCAACAGTGGTTGGACTTTTTTAAAAGTTTCCAAATAATAATGGCCTAACAAAGTTCCCATGAGTGTAAATACATGTTACGGATTTGATTCGAGGTGTTACCTTAGTTTAGCTTCGGTGGTTTCTTTGTGGGTTTCCTTCCTTTGCTGAATTTTTCAGATGAGTGTTTTCTACCGGACTTTGGTAGGGAAGGCATGTTATGAGCTGAATTGGTCTATTTTTGTGTGATCAATGATTGTGTCTGTGTCATCAGAATGCATGTGTGAAGCTGCTGGGGTAAAAATCCTTGTAGTTGTGCCAAAATGCTAATCTGAGGGTCAACATATATCTATGCAGCTTCAGTCGATTTTAGGCCTAGATCCAGCTCATATTGTTTAAAGCTAGGGCAGGACATGTTTTTTAATCATAGGCAAATAAATCTGTAAATCTAAGTAAAGTAACTGTAAGAAGAGATAACACTTGTTGTTTTTCAATTTATTTTTATTCTATTAGCTTGCAAGGTTTTCTCATATTTTTTTAGTGTTTAGTATAATTCAGTCAGTTTCATTGGTAATTTAGTATGTTTATAAGAAGAGTTAGGCTTTTGATTAGTATGTTTAGTTATTTTAGTATGTTCTTTTCTAAACTTAGGGTCTGGTTTTCTTTTCTGAACAAAGGTTAATAATAAAGGTCATAATTTAGTATGTTTATAATTCAGTCAGTTTGAGTCATGACATCTCTTCGTTGGTTTAGGATCTATAATATCATATTTATGGACTGTCTGATCTCCTATATAACAAGGTGTCTTACTAGGTAATGTTTGTTTGAATTGCTGTGTTTTGAGGTTCCTTTTGTGGAGTGCCAATAGGAAATGGCAATAAGTTGCTAGAGCATGGTATGCTGATTAATACGACCTTTACATACTCTGGAGTCTGGACTGCTGCCAATACTTGATCTAGAGGCAGTACTTACTACACTAGTACATACTCCTAGATTATTTCAATTAGACTCTTTTGGGGATGGATAATGACCGCCTTTTGCTTTGTTTTTTGATACTAATGTAGTAGTACTAGTTTATCTTGGTGTTTTGTTTTCTTTGCTGCTAATGTACTGCTACTAGTTTATCACTGCTAGGCCCACCACTGCTAGAATTGGAGCAGCTATATACCATAATGGCAATCCATGCCAAAACTTAGACTCAACTCAGGCATATGAGATAGCTCATATGATGATCGAATGGCCCCCTACTTATAAGCAGCTATTGTTTTTTGCCACCTTTTCTATCCTCTATATTTAGGAAGCAGCAGCTACTTTTTTTACACCTTTTCCTCTCTATGTTTGTTAAGCAGTTGTTGCTTTTTTTTGCCAAATCTCCCCTCTCCTCTTCTCTCCTTTGTTTTGCCGATGATGAAATTATCTAAGTCCATACATTATATGGAATATGAGCTGATGATCAAGAACTTGTGAGGAACTTGGCATCATTAGCAGCCGCCTCTACATTACCTTCTCCTCTCTTCTCTGTTATGATGCCTTGATGCTCCAAGTTCATGATCAAATGATGATTGATATGTTTCTGAGGCCTCTACTACTGCTACTACTCATTTTTTTGATATATTGTTGTTTTATAGGACTACTTTGATTTATAGAACTTTTTTATTTCTTATACCTTCTCGCGTACCTAAAGTACACTTTCTTGCATCTATTAAAACAAAGCGCGAAATAATGTCACGAACACCAGACAGTGTAGCCCGATGCCCCGAGCATGATGAGCAGCCAACCTATGAGGAGCAAGCACTAGAGGACTAGCTTACTCAGGAGCAGTTCAATAACGAGATAGAAAAGGATCTAGAAGTAATGCTTACTCAGGTGTAGTGTGACGAGGAGGAAGAGGGAGCAGAAGGAAGAGCAGTAGAGGCTGCTGAAGATGAAGAAGAAGAGGATGATGATGATGAGGACTCAGAAGAGGGATATGTAAGTCTCGAGGATCCTTTCCCATGTGAAGCCAGAAGTAGGCCAACGGAGGAGTATTTGGATAAGGATTTTAACCCGAACGAGGAGGTAGGAATAAAGCCTTAGCTTGTAAATTTTGCTAAAGCTTTGGTTGTGTTACCTCTGCTAACAGTTTGACCTATCGTATATATAGGTCCCTCTTGAAACTCAAAAAAGACGATGTCGACGTCCGCGACATCTCGCCGGACAAGACGGAGTAGAGGAAAGGAGAGTAGAGGCAATAGCCACAGAGACAGACATTGAGGCCTCTACTCCACAACCTCAAGACACAACCACAAACATGACTACTAAGCCAAAGAGGAAACGAGGGGATAGAAAAGCAAATCAATATCCAAATAAGGCATGCTATGTGATAATGGAGGTCAGGCCAGTAGGGGAAATCCTTGAGCCGAAGGAATTCAGAGGACGATTCTGTAATGCTATCGGGGCCCTAGTAAGAGATAAATTGAACCCAGTAATCTCTAACTAGAAAGAGGTACCAGGGAAGAAAAAGGATGAACTATGGGATAAGCAGCTGAAGCTTAATTTTAGATTTTTGGAGGGTAAGCACGAACTGGTAAAAAATGCTTTCAAGATTATGAGAGAGTCATTCCAACGTTGGAGGTCAGAGCTCAATAAGAAGTATATCCAAAAGGGGTTAACTTCCTTCAACAAGTTCGGCAACATAACTCCTAGTCAATGGGAGGAGCTCGTGGCTCAGAAGACTTCATCGAAGACAATAGAGCTCAGTGGCCATAACACCGAGCTAGCAAAGAGGAACAAACACCGCCATCATCTAGGCCCCGATGGTTACTATAGCAAGGAAGAGCAGTTTAGGAAGATGGACGAAGAGTCCGTAGCTGCTAGAAATATCGATGTGAAGAATTTGAAGGTACGCTCAAGGAATTGGATATATGCAAGGAGTATAAAATCATCCAGCGGTAATCTTAAGTTTGATAAGCCGGAGATCCAAGAGGCAGTATCAAGGATACTGAAATATGCTAAAGACAAGGAGAAGGACTCATTCAATCCTTCTAGAGAGAGGGACGAGCTTAGCCTTGGCTTGGGAAACAACAAGCACACAGGTCACACCAGGTCGCTAGGGGAAAGGACGACCTGGAAGCACGAATTCAAAGAGGATAGACACATGTACAAGAAACATGGCATAGACCGGGAGGCTGAGCTTGAGCTCTAAGTGAAGGCTCTAGTTGTGAAGGCATTGAAGGAGCAAGGACTGTCTATGGAGCCACGCACATTAATGACGCCGCCAGGAGAACTGGCATTAGTTGGTAGCCCTCCGAAAGTTCCTAGCAACCAAGGTTCCATTGTAGCCACAACCCCCATCGATCACATACGATAACCAACTAGTTGCACCTTGGTATTTCTTAGCGTCCGGTAGAACATTGTGATGGAGGTGGCAACGGGTGTGGCACATCCTCTCGGTGGCTGACACCACAATAATAAGATACCGTCGGACTACACTAGGGTCGAGGTGCATACTGTGAAGCCCGAGTTCATGCAGTGGAGGATAGACTACGCAACGCCCGAGAGGCTGGTGTTACTCGGAGACGTAATGGGGCAGTTCATCCTCTAGCACAAACGGGACATTATATTGACTGCTTCTTCGCTGCCTCCACCTCTATCAAATTTAGAGCGAGTTGTTGAGGATGGAGAGATATTTTCACCGTCTCGTGACCACCACATTCTTGAGATACCACATTCTTCCCCGCCTTCTAGCGAACTTGTGCCTGATAAGCCATAACCTTCTCCAGCTCGTACCGAGCAAGTGCATGATGAGATGCCACAGTCTTCTCAACAAGCGCAGCCGATACATGAACAATGAGTGCCTCCTGAAGAAGGTGATGCACAAGAAGATGATGACGTGCCTGAATGGGAATTTTGAAAGAAGCATCTAATCACAATAAGGCCAATTTATGTTCTGATGAAAGATGTCTCGTCGGTGCACAAGTGGTATGCCCATGACCAGTTCAAGCTTGAGAACCAAATTAAAAAAGTCCCATCACGGGCTTCTGAGGAGGTCGTCACTAGCAAACTCCACCAAATAGTAAAGCAGTATACAAATGTTGATGCCATCAATTGATCAAAGGATTGTCTGAAAACATATGAAAGAGGCAAGCCCTTCCTACCAAACCAGGACATCCAACGCCTACCACTTGGAATAAGAAGGTTTCATGATTGGTACTTGCGTGTTCTCCTAACGAGCATAGACCTTGTACAAGCATGCTTCCCCACCGGAACGTTTGGAAGCCCAGTCGGAAAAATTATCTTTGACTTCAATGACATGCAAACATGCTTTCACCTCGGAGCAATGGAAATGAATCTAATTCACACGTGGTGCCTGTAAGTCCTTATCCTCCCAATATAATATGAATGTAATGTTTGAATTTTGTTGTAACTAACTCCCGCAGTGATTTATAGAATGCAAGTGCGCATTATAAAATAAATGCCAAGTGTGAAAGTCGGATATATAGACCCTCAAGCTATAGCACAAACAAATTTTAATTACCCTAGACAGTGGAAATTAGATGACACGAGCTAGCTGCTGGAAAGACCCTTTGGGAGAAAGAGGACATTCGTGCGAAGAAACTAAGGCATGAGTCCCTTAAGGTTTTGGTATACATTGCCCTGGCTTTTAAAAATCTCCAACAGTAGTCTACTATATGGCTACCATATAACTTCGAGTAAGTTCAACTCTATACTTAAAGCTTTGTTCGATATATTTTATTTGATGCAAAAGAGCTTATCTAGTTCTATGATTAAATCCATACAACAACCACTAGATTTATATAGACGTCGATGTCGGAAGGAGCATGATATGGGTCTTTGATTCAATAGATAGGGACCCGATGACATACAAAGATTTCGTATCGATTCTCAAGACGTATACATATCGACAATCCTCATTAGCTTATATGTTTGTATATATACTTGTAACGTTTACTTTTGGATACTAATAAGTTGTATTTGCTAAAATAATTTGAACATGGCATTTAAGTTTTATGTCACTAAACATCACGAAAGGCATGATCCAGTAAGGAAGAAAATGCTGGCTATAAAAACACTATGTGCTTTAAGTGGAACTTACTTCTTCAGTACTCAATTACATGGCTGTCAAAAGCATTACTTAACATTTTCATATACAAAACACACAGTGCCCCAAGCAGAAGCCTGGGAGTGTACATTGTGGATACTATGAATGTTCTATGATAAGTAACACTGGTGTCTACTGGAGACACCCCTTAAGGGTAAGTTTGAACCTCTTCACCCGTAGTATAAAAACTTTGTATATGGTATGAAATACTAAACCGAAACTTGTTTTTTTGTAGTGGAAAGAAGAGAAAGAAATGAAAAGAGACCCATACAAGGATAACCAACTCTTAGAGCTCGTCGACGACCTTTGTAACTTCATATTGGATCAGATTATACACGTCAAAGGCACCTACTATGACCGAGATTCTGACTTAGGTAGCAATCCTCAGTACTAACACCTTCGTGAGACTAAAAGACTAGCTCTAAGCCGTTGATAACAATGTGTATGAAATTTGACATCGGTCTTACCTTGTGAATTATGTCTATTTAATGATGGATTGTATATATTCTTATGAATTGGACTTATAATTGTACTTTATATAATACTCTTGTGCTTGTGGTCAGATTTGAATTATATATGTTCTGATCAGATTTGAATTATATATATATATATATATGTGTGTGTGTTCTGGTCGAATTTAAATTGTAAATTTGAATTTTTTTTGTGGAAAAATGTACTATAGGGGCGATTCTAGACTGAACTGCCCCTACAAATTGGTATTATAGAGGCGGCTGGTACTACAGCCGCCTCTACAAATTGATTTGTATGGGCGGACCAGCCGCCTCTACAAAATAATTTGTAGAGGCGGTCTGGGAACCGCCCCCCTATAAATGCATGATTTGTAGTCACACTTTGGTAGGAGCGTCTGGCCAAACCGCCCCTACAAATCATCCGGAGCCGCTCCTACAGAAGGTTTATGTAGTAGTGTTTGTTTCAATTGTTTCATGCAGATGTTGCAAAAGTAGATCGGGATGTTGCATATGTTGCACACGTATGTTGCAAGCGTCTATCTCCAATGTTTCATCTATTTTTTGTACACATATATTGCAAGTGTTTCATATGCATGTCTCAAGTGTTTCATTTGTCTTCTTCTGTATGTTGTAAGTGTTGCATGTGTATGTTTTAAAGGTAGATGGGTGAATTTTGCAATTGTTGCCATGGTGTTTTAACTGTATGTTCTAAATGTTTCATCTGTTTTAGACGTATGTTGCAAATATTTTATCTAGATGTTGCAAAAGTAGATCGAGGTGTTGCACGGCGTGGCTTGTGGCTGTCGCTGCTGCTCGAGCATAGCCGTGGGTTTCCTGTGCGGGGCGTGGGGGTGCAGGTGCGGGTGTTGGGGCGGGGCACGGTACACGGGGCGTGGGGCGCGATGCAGACGTGGGAGCAACATGGGTGTCGGAGCCGTGTCTGGACACGACGTCCTGTCCGGACATCCGGGCGCTGGGCGTACCGTTGCTAAAGTATAAAACGAAGCATGAAACATGACTGAAAAAGTTTATAGAAACAATAAACTTCACAGTTGGTATGATTTAAAGACTTTAAAACATATAACTAATACAGGTTAGGCATAGCCAGCCATACGAAGAGATTGCTTGGCGGACACACAAAAAAAATGGTTGATTTGTTGCCGTAAATATAATCCATCTGGAAGGCCTGATTGCACTGAAGGATTGCTTCGGAAACATGCTGATATATACACATATTTTCTCGCTCGTAGCCTTAGCCGTTCTTCGCCGCTGGAGGCTGGAGCCGAAAGCCTGAAACCATCCACGCGGCCACGCCAAATCTCCTCCGCGGACCGCGGCCACCGGCCAGTTGTGGCGCCTGGTCTCTTCACCCGCCCGACAGTCGGCTCCTCGACGTCCATCATCCCTGCTGGCCACGCCGCTCGTGCAGTCGTGCGTCCCCGTCCCCGTCCATCGCCACTGCCGTCGTCCGCTCCTCGGCGCTGCGTCACGCAGTATCCGGCATCCCCTTCCCGGCTTCCCGTGCACTGAGAACCAACGGATGAATCTTCTATGAGAGCCCATAACCACCTTATACGGGCTTCGATTATTTCCAGCCCATAGAGTCGATGTCCTCCTGTAGACCGGTTTCACCCAATGGCCGGACCGAAGGGACAAAAACTGGGCCCTGGTCAAAGCGGTCCATGGTTGCTCTAAACACCATCGTGTGCCTGCAGCCCTGGAGAGGGAGTTACTGCCGGAGCATGTTTTGGTTGGGACTTGGGAGACTGAGAAGCTGCCTGTTCCAGCCTTCCAGGCAACCTCCGCCGCCCAGGCTCATCAAATCGGTCGCCTGGATAGAGAGGATTTGCGATTGCCGCTGTCCGCTGAAGGAAAAGGATGTCAACGAGACAACGGCCGTGCACTTCTCTATCGACTTTTATGTCCTTGTTGACTTGTTTCATCTGCATGTATGTATATCAGATAGACTACTCATGGAGGGAAATATATACGTATCTTTTACAAAATCCAATTGCCCATACTGCTAAGACGTTCCGGGCCAATGAGCCGATCCTTAATTTGACGGACCCGTCCGGCAATTCTTCTTCTTGGGTTGTTGGATGATCAATATACAATATAACCCTATGAACACATGCACACACTCTAAGCATCCATGAGAAACCGACCCTACATGTTTTGAATTTGGCGGCAGAAGTCATTACATAAGCTTGGTTGTTGTGTTGAGTTAAAAAACTTACACATGCATGTTCTACCACAACCATAAGAAATATAACTAGTTGAGGGATATTAGTGAAAAGGTTTTGAACATGCATGGAGGACGGGAGTTCTTTGGTATTGGAGTTTAGAGAAGAAAATAAACCAGGAGATGGAAGTATTAGTCTTGTTGCTATTGCGCTCTCTTTCTGGATGTCCACGCTCGTTGTTTCTGGTGCTGGCTCCGTTATAGTCGTCATGCTACGTTAGTCTTCTTGTTCAGTGTGTGATCTTTTGAGTGAGTTGTATTCATTGTTTGATAGGGTGTGCTAGCTGCACTCAGTGTTGTAATCCTGATGGAGCTATTTTACATTACCAGATTAAGCTATGAGTTTGTTGAGCATCAGTTGCCTATCAAATGTGGTTAGTGGATGCTTCAATTCCATCTGGTATAACTAAAATAAGGAGGAGATTAATGAGTTGCTAGACGCAAGCTTCATTAGACCATGTGGATATGCTGATCGGATAATATTGTTTCTATTGAAACCAAATACATCTCCCTTTTACTTTCTCCAAACAAAAACTTTTGCACACCATATTTTCTGTTCTGCAAGCTCCTCGACCTCGATGGTGTTTGTAGGCTTTTTAGGTGGCCCGCACATCCTTGAAAAACCTTAGGTATGTTAGATTAATTTGGGCCAGGCCCATTATTTATTCTAATTAATCAAATAAACTTCAAAGGCCCACAATTATTGTTAAGTGGAAAAGTGATTAGTACCATATGGGAAATTCACTAAAAAGGTTATCAACTTAAATAGTGAGTCTTAGGACTCTCACATAGACAAGTTGAGAGGGAGAACCGGGAGGCCACACGCGCGCGCCGCCGCCGCCGAGCCGAGCCGCCCGCCCGCGCGCGGCGCGGCGTGGTTTTGTCGCTTGGCCCAACCAAAACCCTAGTCGCCGCAGCCAACTCCCAATGCCCAACCACCCTGTCCAGGTTCATTCCCCCGACAGGGCCTAACGGACAGATGGGGAATTGCACGGCTATAATGAGGGGAGGGCGCCCTTGTTCCAGGTGTGCGAGACTCTCCCCTGTTCCAGGTGTGCGAGACCCGACTCTTCCTCTTCCTCCTCCGCAACATCTGAGCGCTGAGCTGTTCGTCTGCATCTCCGACCAGAGTTCCCTGCGCGCACAGGGAACTTTGGTAGCAGGCCTCCGGAACTTCCCCCGTCAAGCGTACCTGCACGGGTAGGCGGAGAATCAAGTTTTTGGGGAGCGCCGGCTTCCCGGTGCGACTGCTACCCCGTCTGCAGTTTCCTGTTCGGGGGCTTCTGCTTCCTGACGGGAGAGTCTCGTTCTACTGCTCCGACGCCACACCTGCAGGAGCTTCCCGTGCTACTGCTGCGACACCGCATCTGCAGGAGCTTCCCGTGCTACTGCTGCGACACCGCACCTGCAGGAGCTTCCCATGCCACTGCTGCGGCACCGCACCTGCAGGAGCTTCCCGTGCCACTGCTCCTCTACAACATGGTGGACACGAGGAGGACTGGTGGCCGCACAAACACCAACGACGGAGAAGATGGTGGCTCACTGTCCGCGGGTACCGGCAGTCCCATCCTAGGGTATAAATCTAATCCCACTGTGCGCTATTGTTCATATGCTATTCTGTTAGCGGTTTTAGCGCACTTGGTTGCTGCACTGTTAAATACTATCTGCAGTAGTGGTGCTGTTACAGTATGGTTAGTGGTACTGTTACTATTGTTTAAGTCGTATTTATGGATTAATATAAGTCGTAAATTGATCAAATGTTCAACAATCCAAAAACTTGATAGGTCATTTTCGGCTGCTAGTTTTGCTGCGTCACTAAAACCACCACCATTGAAAGATGATGGATCCAACTATAAAGTGTGGCATGTCCGCTCCAAGCTGTGGTTCACTAGTATGCGTTGTGAGCACGTGATCAAGGGAAAACGCATTGAACCTCCTTTCTCTCACGAGGAGGAGATTAAGTTCAATGAGGCAGATAACTTGTTCAAGGGGGGTCTCATCAGCATATTAGCTGAAACCATGGTGCAAGTGTACATGGATATGGACACTGGCAAGGACATGTGGGATGCACTTGAGGCCAAGTTCGGTGTTGCCGATGCTAGCACTGAATTGTACATCATGGAGAAGTTCTATGACTACAAGATGGTCGATGACCGATCTGTAGTAGAGCAGGCTCATGAGATACAGATGCTGGCAAAGGAACTCCAGAACAATGAGTGTGAGTTGCCTAACAAGTTTGTGGCCGGCGGTATCATCGCTAAGCTGCCACCTACTTGGTCGAGCTTTGCCACTACTCTAAAGCACAGGAGGCAAGTGTTCAGTGTGACTGATCTCATTGCTACTCTTGGTGTGGAGGAGAATGCTAGGGCAAAGGACACTCATGGCAAGAAAGCGCATGAGGAAAGTTCTAGCGCCAATCTGGTGTAAAAGAAGAACTTTCATGCCGCACAGAGGAAGAAGAAAAACAGGCCTGCAGTCAAGCCTAAAGCTGTAACTTTTAAGAAGAAGGGCAAGGAAAAAGAAAAGGGCCTTTGCTTTGTCTGCGGTGCATCTGACCATTGGGCAAAAGAGTGCCCTGACCGCAAGGACAAGCAGAAGAAGTCCGCAAACATGGTTGTTAGCGAATCTGGAGGATCTGGGTATGGTAATCATCTACCTACAGTTTTTTCAGTTTGTCTCTCGCCTGAGTGGTGGGTTGACACGGGTGCTAACATTCATGTTTGTTCTGATATTTCTTTGTTTTCTTCTTATTAGGAACAAAGAGGTTGCTCCTTGCTGATGGGAAATGGTACGCATGCTACTATACTTGGTGTTGGTACGATCAATCTGAAGTTTACTTCGGGAAAGATCGTGCAGCTAAAGAACGTGCAGCATGTCCCCTCCATCAAGAAGAATCTCGTTAGTGGATCTCTATTATGTAGAGATGGCTTTAGACTTGTATTTGAGTCCAATAAATGTGTTGTATCCAAGTATGGAACCTTTGTTGGAAAAGGCTATGAAAGCGGAGGCTTGTTCCGCTTCTCTTTGATGGATTCTTGTGATAAAATTGTGAACCATGTGAGAAATGATAATGAGTCTAATGTTTGGCATTCCCGACTCTGTCACATCAATATTGGTTGTATGACGCGCTTAGCTAGTTTAAAATTAATCCCTAAAATCGATCTGGTCAAAGGGTCTAAGTGCCATGCTTGTGTTCAAGCGAAACAACCTCGCAAGCCTCACAAGGCTGTGAAAGAGGCGAGAAATTTGGCACCGCTAGATCTCATTCATTCTGATCTGTGCGAGATGAATGGTGTATTGACCAAAGGAGGAAAGAAATATTTCATGACTCTTATTGATGATAGCACTAGATTTTGCTATGTGCACTTGTTAAAAACAAAGGATGAAGCAATGCATTATTTTAAAATCTATAAAGCTGAAGTAGAGAACCAATTGGAAAGAAAAATCAAACGGTTGAGGTCTGACTGTGGGGGAGAATACTTTTCACATGAGTTTGATTCATTCTGCGAGGAACATGGAATTATTCATGAGAGGACGCCTCCATACTCCCCCCAATCCAATGGGATTGCCGAACGAAAGAATCGCACTCTAACTGATTTGGTTAACGCCATGTTAGACACTGCGGGACTTTCCAATGAATGGTGGGGTGAGGCTATATTGACGGCATGTCATGTCCTGAATAGAGTTCCTACAAAGAATAAAGAAGTAACACCATTCGAGGAATGGGAAAAGAAAAGGTTGACTCTCTCATACCTACGCACTTGGGGATGCTTGGCCAAGGTGAATGTGCCAATCGTCAAAAAGCGCAAACTTGGACCAAAAACTGTAGATTGTGTGTTCCTCGGTTACGCTTTACATAGCGTCGGCTATAGATTCCTAGTTGTAAGCTCTGGAGTACCTGACATGCATGTTGGTGCAGTGATTGAGTCCAGAGATGCTACATTCTTTGAGAATGAATTTCCTATGAGAGGAAATGAACCTAGCACATCTAGTCAAAAACCTGTTGATTCCCCCGTGGCGCCAACAGAATATCTTGAACAAACATGTGTTGAGAATCCAGAGGAGGATAATAGTGGAGCTACTCGAAAGAGTAAGAGACAGAGGATTGTAAAGTCTTTTGGTGATGATTTCACTATATACCTCGTGGATGACACTTCAAGCACCATTGCTGAGGCATTTTCCTCTCCCGACGCTGACTACTGGAAGGAAGCAGTGCGAAGTGAGATGGATTCAATTATGACCAATGGAACTTGGGAGATTGTTGATCGTCCTTACGGGTGCAAGCCTGTAGGATGTAAATGGGTATTCAAGAAAAAGCTTAGGCCTGATGGTACGATTGAAAAGTACAAAGCAAGGCTTGTGGCTAAGGGTTATACCCAGAAAGAAGGCGAGGACTTCTTTGATACTTATTCACCAGTGGCCCGATTAACCACAATCCGAGTACTACTTGCCCTGGCTGCGTCTCATGGTCTTTTCGTTCATCAGATGGATGTTAAGACGGCTTTCCTAAATGGGGAGCTAGATGAGGAGATTTACATGGATCAGCCTGATGGCTTCATAGTAGAAGGTCAAGAAGGAAAGGTGTGTAAATTATTGAAGTCTTTGTATGGCCTAAAACAAGCACCTAAGCAATGGCATGAAAAGTTTGATAAAACTATGACATCTGCTGGTTTTATTGCGAATGAAGCCGACAAATGTGTGTACTACCGCTATGGTAGGGGAGAAGGAGTAATCCTGTGCTTGTATGTGGATGACATACTAATCTTTGGGATAAGCCTCAATGTGATTGAGGAAGTCAAGGACTTACTGTCAAAGAGCTTTGACATGAAGGATTTAGGAGTGGCTGATGTGATACTAAACATCAAACTTCTAAGGGGAGAAAATGGTGGGGTAACACTTGTACAAACTCACTATGTGGAAAAGGTACTGAGTCGCTTTGGTTATAGTGACTGCAAGCCCGTGTCCACTCCCTATGATCCAAGCGTGATCCTGAGAAAGAACCGAAGAATAATGAGGGATCAGTTGAGATACTCCCAAATCATCGGCTCGCTAATGTACTTGGCTAGTGCAACGAGGCCTGACATCTCATTTGCTGTGAGCAAATTAAGCCGGTTTGTTTCAAATCCAGGAGATGATCACTGGCGTGCTCTTGAAAGAATATTGCGCTATCTAAAGGGAACGTTGAGCTTTGGCATTCACTATACGGGGTACCCGAAGGTACTCGAGGGCTATTGTGATGCAAATTGGATATCTGATGCTGATGAGTTAAAAGCCACAAGTGGATATACATTCACACTTGGAGGTGGCGCTGTTTTCTGGAAGTCTTGCAAGCAGATCATCTTAACAAGGTCAACAATGGAAGCAGAACTTGCAGCACTTGATACCGCTACTGTTGAGGCTGAATGGCTCCGTGAGCTCCTTATGGATTTGCCGGTGGTTGAAAAACCTGTGCCCGCAATTTCTATGAACTGTGATAACCAAACAGTAATTATCAAGATAAACAGTTCAAAGGAGAACATGAAGACCACTAGGCATGTAAAGCGATGGTTAAAATCTGTCAGAAAATTGAGAAACTCCGGAGTAATAGCATTGGACTATGTCCATACGTCTAAAAATCTGGCAGATCAATTTACTAAGGGACTATCGCGTAATGTGATAGATAGTGCATCGAGTGAGATGGGACTGAGACCCACATGAAGTTCTATCATGGTGACAACCTGTCCTATGTGATCGGAGATCCCGTGAATTAGGATGGTGAAACAAGCTATGGGTAGACTGAGGGAAGAGACCCTTTTTAATAAAGGTCAATCTCTTGACTAATGCACTTCTCTTCCTATCTGTATGGCAGGATGGTAAATACCTCAATGTGATCCGAGTGGCTTAATGAGAAGCAAAGATGTCGGCCTACAGGGCATCTTAAAGGAACACACCTATGTGAGTTCGATTGCTAGTCGCAATCTATGAGATTTTGGTGATCTCTAGATACTCATGAATAGGCCAGGAGTATGACTTATATGCTCCAACCAGAGGGGATGCTACAGGCAGCCTAGTATCAGTAAAGGAATCGAGTGAGCCTCACTTTGCACAAAACTGTCAATTCAAGGCATAGTCCATTGGTCAGTTGTAAATGAGTGTAAACTCCTTTTCTAGATGGATGTTCAACTTAACAGTCTCTATCGAAACACTGGTATATCAAACAAGCTCAGATCTGAAGACATTAACTATGGACTTCTAAAGTTTGGTGGGAATTGTTAGATTAATTTGGGCCAGGCCCATTATTTATTCTAATTAATCAAATAAACTTCAAAGGCCCATAATTATTGTTAAGTGGAAAAGTGATTAGTACCATATGGGAAATTCACTAAAAAGCTTATCAACTTAAATAGTGAGTCTTAGGACTCTTATATAGACAAGTTGAGAGGGAGAATCGGGAGGCCACACGTGCGCGCCGCCGCCGCCGAGCCGCGCCGCGCCGGGCCGGGCCGGGCCGTGGCCGTGGGCCTAGTTTTGTCGCTTGGCCCAACCAAAACTCTAGCCGCCGCAGCCAACTCCCAACGCTCAACCACCCTGTCTAGGTTCATTCCCCCGACAGGGCCTAACGGACAGATGGGGAATTGCACGGCTATAATGAGGGGAGGGCGCCCCTGTTCCAGGTGTGCGAGACCCGACTCTTCCTCTTCCTCCTCTCCGCAACATCTGAGCGCTGAGCTGTTCGTCTGCATCTCCGACCGGAGTTCCCTGCGCGCACAGGGAACCGGTAGCAGGCCTCCGGAACTTCCCCCGTCAAGCGTACCTGCACGGGTAGGCGGGGAATCAAGTTTTTGAGGAGCGCCGGCTTCCCGGTGCGACTGCTGCCCTGTCTGCAGTTTCCTGTTCGGGGGCTTCTGCTTCCTGACGGGAGAGTCTTGTTCTACTGCTCCGACGTCACACCTGCAGGAGCTTCCCGTGCTACTGCTGCGACACCGCACCTGCAGGAGCTTCCCGTGCCACTGCTCCGACACCGCACCTGCAGGAGTCTCCCGGCGCGACCTCCTCTGCAACATGGTGGACACGAGGAGGACTGGTGGCCGCACCAACACCAATGACGGAGAAGATGGTGGCTCACTGTCCGCGGGTACCGGCAGTCCCATCCTAGGGTATAAATCTAATCCCACTGTGCGCTATTGTTCATATACTATTCTGTTAGCGGTTTTAGCGCACTTGGTTGCTGCACTGTTAAATACTATCTGCAGTAGTGGTGCTGTTACAGTATGGTTAGTGGTACTGTTACTATTGTTTAAGTCGTATTTATGGATTAATATAAGTTGTAAATTGACCAAGTGTTCAACAAGGTATGCCTCCCTAACAAGTTTCTTGCTGAAAGGTGTTCATAGGTTTTCACAGCAATACGATAAGTTTTGGCTAGGTCGGTTTGGGATTCTGGCCAGGTCGGTTTCCCTCAAGTTTAGCTGCGAGGTGATCTTCGAACGATCTGAGCGCACTAGCTCTTTCGATGTGGGGCATTTATTGTGATCGGCCTGTGTGGCTATGTTGTACGATAAATGTGATTTTCTAGCTCAATTTTTTTTCTTAATTAAGTGCAGTTATTTTTCTTTCTGGCTCAAATTTCCTTAAGTGCAGTCATTCTTCTTTTTCAATTGCGCTTTATTTGGTGCAGTTCACAACAATTCCTTCTGTTGTACTTGTACACACAGTGTTGGTTCTAGAATTTTTTTACTCCATTGCTTTCTTAGACAAGGACAAATAGGAGGCATATAATCAATTGTTTCATCGACGTAAGTAGAAGATATGGCCAATAATTAGCTTCTTTTCTCCCACCAAACACGTTACATGGACAGAGCTCATATAGGAGATAGACCACGTATATAAATACTCCTATATTTTAGTGGTTGCCAACCATTCTAATCAGATCACGATGCACAATGATTAATTTCCACTACCGAGTACACCGCCGACGTGATGGATGGAGGGCATTTTCACAGAAGAAGAGGAACGGCTGTGTTTGGTTAGACCTCTTAAACACATATTTGATACATGTATAAAGTATTAAATATAGATTAATTACGAAACTAAATACACAGATTGAGATTAATTTATGAGACGAATTTTTAAGCCTAATTAGTTCATGATTTGATAATGTTGTGCTACAGCAAACATGTGCTAATGATGGGTTAATGAGGCTTAATAAATTTGTCTCGTGGATTACTGACAGATTCTGTAATTTATTTTTTTTTATTAGTATCCAACACCCTATACAACACCCCATGTGACACATCTTAAACTTTAGTCCCTGCATCAAACACCCCTAAAGTTCCAAGCACTGAATGTCGTTACTGCTTCTGAATTTTCTTTCTTTTTTCTATTTTAATACTGATTTTTTTTGTGTGGCAATAGGCCAGGCCAAGAATGTAGCTCACGTCGTGTTCCTCAAGAGAGATTTTTTGAAGAACATAGCATAGACAAAGATGCTCTCATAGTCATCTCTGTGAAGTATGAACATATACGAGCTACTAGACTGATAAATTTTAAGATTGATGAAGCCGTCTTGACATACTAAGAAAATATGAACTATATATATGCATTTTTTTATCTATAAAGTTAACTCCACCAGCATTCTGTGATAACTATCTAAACTGAAAGTAATGGAAGATATTTGTGGATTAGGCCCAGTTCGCTTCTCTTTTAATTCGTCTTTTTCAGCTTGTTTTTTCAGTCGGAACAGTATTTTTTTCTCACAACAAATCAGCCGGAACAGTATTTCGACTTGTTTTTTCAGCGAGGCGAACGGAGCCATATAATCTAGGTTGACTTTCAGTTAACATTGTTCTATTCGTGAGTATTTTTCATGCAACGAAAGTGAAAACATTATATAAAAAAATCCAAGGAGGCCACATAACCACCGGATCGGATCTAGGCTGATCAGATTTCAGATGATTCAATAGTATTATGTGAGAGAGAATAAACTGAAACAAGCTGAGAACTGAGCAGCCAAACGGGCCCTTTGTTTTTACAAGCTAGTAATGCTAGATCGCTTAATACTAGTAGTAAAAAATAATGAAGTTGGCAAGATGTGAGTGAAGAGATGAGACAACTGCAGTTCCAACCACCATAAACAACATAAATCCCGGCCTGCAGGAGCGCAAATCCACCGCAATTGATTATTGGATGGGCTTGTTCCACCACCCTTGTTACCACGATTCGTTGGATCCCTAGCCTCCAAACCAAGCGACGAACCATACGGCACTGTACTGCCTCTAATCCTTCTCGATCTGTTATCTTACTTTTTAAACAGCTAAACTACTTGCTAGTAATAACCAATCATGTAGCTTAATTAGGTAGCCATCGACAATATTTATTTAGTACTACGCACATTCTATACCTGAAAAAGAACGTGTTTTTTCCTCTAGGCACCCTCAACCTCAATAAAAATGTAGTAAGTTTGTTCTTTACAAATGTCCACATCACTTGTAGGTATATTAATAGATCATTCATTTAGCAATTTTGCTATTGACATACTCCCTCCGTCCCTGAATAAATTAGTTCCTAGATTGTCTTAAGTCAAAATTTTCTAAGTTGATCGAATTTATATGTATAGAAATGAGTGTTAAGATTTATGACACCAAATTAGTAGTACACAATAAACTATATTTGCATGATATACTTATTTGGTGTCACAAGTATTTGTACTTTTTTTTTATAAATTTGGTCAAACATAAAAAAGTTTGGCTTAATACAACTCTAGAAATTGATTTATTCAGTGAAGGAGGGAGTATTCTACACTACATGGTGGGCTCCACGTGTCATAATTCTTTATTCATCTCACCCATCCTGTGCTCCGCCCCAGCCATCCGCCTTCGCCCTACCCCACGCACTAGTGTCCGCGAGTCGTGCGCACACATCAAGTGAACACATCTAGGCCCCAAATTTAAATATTGATTTTGGTGATTGATGAACACAAGTGTGTGGGACTAACATGTGTTTTGTAGAGGATTAATCACTTTGAGTTAGTCACGTTGAGGCCACATGGATGAGTTGACTTAAAGTATGGCCATAGGGATATTTATGAAGATTAAGGACTCTAGGGTTCGAGTGCAAACTTGGAGTTCAGAAGCACTTGACATAATGTTTATATCTTTGTTTTATCTTTGGCCATACTAGGGGGCAAGATTAGCAGTTTAATGTGAGTGTGAGTTGAGACCATCTAGATGCACACATGGGGTATACTCTCACCAAGCCAGCTCAAGGGTGACCTCGCTGGATTGGCTTTAAGTCTAGGATCTCAAAGAAGTTGAATTAGACGACATCAAAATTAAAATGAGCTGGAAATATGCATTAGATTATTGGGACCCTCTCGATCCGGTGGAGCTGTGCACAGGTCAGGTGGGTTGTGGCCACAGTACTAGAGTTCACTGTATGATCCAGTGACCAATTTGCATGTGTGGCACTCAGCGGGTCATTTGATAAGGTTGTGCTTGACTGTGTGTGTTGGGTGGCCACGGTAGTATAGTTCACCGCATGATCCGATGTGCCTATGTGGCACTTGATGTATCATCCTATGATAATGCCCTCGATTGTGTGTCAAGTGGCCAAGCTACTGGAGGTCACTGTATGATCCAGTGGTACTTGTGTGGCCCATGGACTATCATCCAAAAAAGCATATTATAGAATCTTTGTTTCTAACCATTGAAAAATAGCCTGGATAGGGTCATTGTATGATCCGATGTGCCTGGGTGACACCCAATGGATCATCTAGAAATGTTCGTGTCTGCAAACTTTTTTCCAACAGCTAGCAGCCCCTCCCCCCCCCCCCCCCCCCCCCCCCCCCCCCCCCCACACACACACACACACACACACACACATATATATATATATATATATATATATATATATATATATATATATATATATATATATATATATATCCAAAGCTCATTTAATTGGATCTCTCTTAAATCCATGGTTATGGTACACATAGAGTGAGTTTGAGAAGGTTTTGAGCACCTCCCAAGTTAAGCTTGTGAGTTGGGATTGTGTACTTACTGTGCATCTATTGTTCATGGCTTGAATATAATGAAGGGAAGGTTGAATACTTGTTTCTCTTGGTGTCTACCAGCATCTAGACGGGCTGGTGGAGGACTAGGTGATCTTTCTAGTGGAGCTACTTTGTGGGGAGGCTACTAGAGGTATATCCGGTTTGAAACTGAAACCCCTGAATCTAGGGTGGATAATAGGTATTTACTCAGGTGAGTGTAACCAAGTCTCCAACATGCATTAGGCAGTAGTGGCAATTACTCGACACCTTGACAAAATATCTGGTAGTCTCTAATTTTGTTGCAAGTGTCAACTAGGTTTTGATCACCATGCTCATGTGTTGTTAGTCATATGTTTCAATTCCACAATTAATGACTTTTGTTAGTGTGATCATGAATAAGGACTTGTTTAGTATGATGGCCTAAGGACTTGAGCTTAATGAGATCTTTTTAATTGAAAGATTAGAACCATGAAAGTGGTGAGTAGTTTTGCATAGATTAAGGTTTGTTGTTTTAATTTTCTAAGTCCAATTCACCACCCCCTCTTAGGCCATATGGTCCTTCCATCAAGACCTTGTAGTTTTTTTGAATTAAGAGAAGGCTCAGGGGCTATATCCACTTGGTGCACAATTAGGACACCCATGGAAAAAACAATGTTTGAAGTACTCTGGCACTTGGGCTTAATACTCAGGCATTGAGGTACTTGCACTTGAAGCATTCAAACACCAAAACATTCAAAGTTTGGCTCGAAACCAGTCTAGTAAGAAGAGCAAGAGAAGGTAACTCGAGTACAAAGAACTCGGCGGATACTAAGATGACATGACCCACATGTAACATTATGGAGTACATAATCAACTCCCTAGATATAGGGTTGTCGATGTTATGTAAACAGGATATCCCAAAGACCGATCTTAAGAGTCGCTCAAGATAACCCAGCAGGCCAAGGCCAGCTAACATGGCTCGCCTCGACCTCTCGCCTCCAAGCCGTACGAGGTCCACCTCGACCTCTCCCACCTCTCGACCTCGTACCACACAGTGCCCATGACTACCTCCTACCTTAGCTGCTAAGGAAAGGATGACAGGTGGGTGAGCGCATTCAATACGCCTGCCCAGACAGAACGCGCATGCGCACTCCACCAAGTACAGGAAGGACGATAGCCCCTCTGGCCGTCTAGCTCTAGGGCAGAGCGCCACCTCGGTCAGCCCCCGCTGACAGACAAGACAACACTAGGACTCGGCAATGTCACCCCGCGTGGCTCAGCACTGCCCAAATACCATCTAACGGACGGGCGTACGATACCAACCACTATGACATAGGAATCACGATTGGGAGATAGATCCCCCATTTTGATCGGATCCTATGCCCCCGATCCAACCCTAGGGGGTTGGGGCATTGGAACCGCGACCCCGAGAGTAGGCAACCTGCAATGGGACAGCCACTCTCCCCGTACAGTGACATCATGACTTATCCCCGAAGAAACAGAGCGCCAGGACAAAGGCCACGGCAACAGTAAGCAAGTCATACCGAGCGGGGGAGTTGGTAAGCAGCCACCACTCCCATTGCATCGCCATGGTGAAAAGTCCTAATGGCTAGAGGGGGTGAATAGCCTATAAAAAAATCTACAACAATACTTAAACCAAGTGGTTAGACAATTATGAAACGAAGCGAGTGTCGCGCTAGCCTACTCAAAATGCAAGCCTCCTATCCACAACTCTAGTTATCTATGATCTCTAGATCACCCAAGAGGCTAAGTCACTACCACTAAGTTAGTGAGCTCTCAGAGGCTAACTAAAGAGCCTCACTAACCACTAGACAAGACACAAGCTAGCTCTCAAAACTAATTACTCTAAAGAGCTTAGATACACTAGAAAAGTAAACACACAAGAGAGGTAGTGAGTTATACCACCGTGGCAAGTGAAGACCAATCAATCACAATGAATACCAAATGAATTTTTTAGAGACAAGATGACACAATAATTTTTCACCGAGGTTCACTTGCTTGCTGGCAAGCTAGTCCCCGTTGTGGCGATTCACACACTTGGAGGTTCATGCGCTTATTTGCATCACACGCCTAACTCGCAATAGGGTGCCACAGAACCAACACAAGATGAGGATTCACAAGCCACGAGCAATCCACTAGAGTTGCCTTTGGCGCTCCGTTGGGAAAGGCACAAGAACCCCTCACAACCACAACGATCGGAGCCAGAGACAATCACCTTCCTCCACTCGACGATCCACCAATCATCGAGTCGTCTAGGTGTCGACAAACACCAAGAGTAACAATATCTTCACCAACCCAAATCACCTGTGGCAGAACCGCCTGAAATAGCATGCTTTCGGAGGCGCTCGTCTTCCACTAGACACTAAGCACCCCGAAAGTAAGCTATATCGGACGGTCCCGTCGAGCACACCCCAAGGGAGAACTCGAACAATCCATGTTTTCCCTCCAGGATCCAATAATGAGAACAAGTTTACAATAATTAGTCCATTTCATACATCAAGAGTTCTCAGAAATACATTATTATAGTACCAAGTTCAGAGTGCAAAATTTAAACAGCGGAATTGAAATAAACATCTAGCGATAAGATACAAGGATCCGTCTGTGCCCACCAGAAGAATCCTCCACTCAACAGCTACTCCTCAAGCTGTACCTACAATAGGGATAAATAAACCCTGAGTACACAATATACTCGTAAGACTTACCCGACTAGTGAGAATAATTTCCTGACTCTAAAGGATATGGTAAGCTTTATGGTTTGCTGGGTTTCCTTTTTTTGCAAAAAGCAACACTAGTAGTGAATCCTTATGTATGTGTTCTATTAGCAGTCATGATTAGTTCATTAGCTAACCATTCTATGTAAGCACATGTTCTACTTTCAAGCAAGAGTTGAACAATCAGATCCATTTCACCACTTTTCATCTTCCAGTTCTTACTACGGTGCTAGATCATAGACAAGTCATACCGTATTACACGACGATTCATGAATCAATGTAGCCTAGCTAGATACCCTAAAACACACGCTCCGCTTATACCCCAGGCACAAGCAGGACTAACCCACCACTCTCCTATCAAGGGGTCCAAGTCCCCGTCTAAACTTGGACTCTAAGCCCCCACTTCTGAGTCTCGGACTCAGTGTGGTGCTTAGACCTTCACCATTCACACCTCCAATCAGTCGGTCCGAAAAGAGCCAAAACCCACGACAAGAGAGCAATGAGCCTTTCCTTCTCCCATAAATAAGTATGTACTCAGGATAATAAGTCTGTGACCTAACTAGAATCCAATGCAATGGCCGGTCCTTAACCGACACAGACAGGGAAAGCAGTGTAACCAACCTATGCCCCGTTGGTCGTGGGACACAACCTCTTACACCCACCAATACCCGTACCATATCCCTACCTGGTCTCAATTTCCTTTCACCATTTTATCATGAGTGATAATAACAATCACCTATTGTGAGTAATGATAGGTTACTCACGCTATGGATAGCCTAAGCATAGCAGCTACTCAACCTATGCTAGTAGGACTCCTGGGTATGTATATCTATGCATGTAGTTTCAATATAAATCCTGTAACATAAATGCATATTACATATATATATACATATATATATATATATCCAGTGATCATTCAAAATAAGGGCTATGCACCGGGGCTTGCCTTGGGCAGGCGCGGTGTCAGCTCAGTCAGTCAGTGGTGGCTCCGGGACCTCCTCCTACATGAGGATCTCCTCGTCGTACTCCTCGATCACCTCCTCGAACTCATGGTCTCTGATGGTCACGATCTCCGTCAACTTGTTCTCTACATGCATGCGATGATGATGATGCAACACTTAGTATTTTAGCAACAACAGCTCCTAAAATAAGAATACACATGGCAAACTACTAAGCTAGCTCTAATGACTAAGATACTAAGCTAACTATCATCTTCATCAAGTAAAGTGTTGGGTTCAACCAACAAACACCTAACTTTATAAATGAAGGATATATCTTTATTTGTACTAATGATTTAATGTATATTTGAAACAAAGAGCATTTAACTACCCTTATGTTAAGTGTATTCTAAAGCTACAAAAATTACAGTGAGCACATAATAATACCATGAAGCTACTGTAAAATTTTCAAAGCAAAAGCTATCATAATTTTGCCACAAAAATTCCTACAATATTTAACCTAATAATATTAAGCATACTCAAATGATTTAATAGCTCATAAGGTCAACACATATAAGCATGAACTAAATACACCAACAGATAGGGCACACTTTTAGGAATCTAACAAAATTGGTTTCATAATTCTTGGATACCTACATGATTTTATATGATTTACCAAAGTTTAGCTCAAAAATACAAATGAATAGCTATTTATATTCGTCATGAAAAAGCTAAACTGATTTTGGCCCACTCGGCCCATGCGACGCAATGCGGGCGCGCACGAGCGCACGGCGGCCCACGAGCAGAGGCGGCCCGTGGCGAGGAAGCCCGCGCGCGCTGGCACTCTTGCAAAAACACCCCTGGACAATAAGCAAAACAACCCGCAATCCATGTTACTATTTCTACAGACAGCGACTTTGCAACGAAACCCTTGGATGTTTCTCCTCTTTACAACGGCAAGGCCCTCGGCCACCCCTACGTGCGCCGACGCGGTGAGCACGGCAATGGACGGTCACGCCAGCCAACTAAGGCACGCAGTGGCCCTGCTAGCGGGCCAACCTACATCTACGGTCCTAGCGCCTACACTAGATGAAGTTACGGGAGCAGCGGAGCTTGCGGGAGCGGTGGCCACGGCAAGCAGCCATGTGCAACGATGGCACAGCTGTACCAGCCATCCTAGACCACCGCATAGCTATTGGCTAGAGCATGAACAACCCCAGCTTACCCCGGTCATGGCTGTGGTGATGGTTGAGGGAACAGTCAGCGGATAAGGGCTGGCCGCGCATGACTGGAGGGGTGCGGTGGCGCTCTGAGATGGTGCAGCCTCATCAGCAGCTACGGCGAGGCAGTAGAGGTGCAAGCGAGGCATGCAGGGTGAAGTGGAGGTGGAGGCAAAGCTTGTAAGGCAGGTAGATTAGCATGGAGTGGTGCGGTGGGTGACTGCCCTCGTCCACGGCCGAGTTTGGCCTTAATGGCATGGCAGAGGGAAAACTCCAAAATTAGAGCTTGGCGTGACACGAGTTAAGGCGGGTAAGGTCAGGTGACTAGACGACTCATAGGCAGAGCTAGAGAGGCAGTGAATCGACATGAGGTGACCTGTATCTGCTGAATTTAAGAAAGCGGCTTCGTCAACCATGGTGACAAGGAAGAAAAAGCCAATGTGGGGGTAGGTCCGGCTTGGTCCGTCCTTGCCTTGGCGGGGTGCGGTCGATGCTACCAGGGCGACACGTGCATAGGAGCCAAAGCCAAAACATGTGCATGCAGGCGGTGGGGTAGCATGGCATGCGCGGCCATAGCACCGTTAATGGCAAGGCGACGACGCGAGACAGCAAGGGGCAAACCCACATGTTCAGAGACACGATGGGCAGCAGCATCACGACATGAGATAGCGAGGGCAGCAGCAGCAGCACAACACGGTGACATGACGACAATGGCAACAGTTGCACTGCGACGTAGGATGGAGGGCAGCAGTAGCGTGGCCGCGATGGCATCAAGAGCGGCAACGCGAGTCAGGGCAATGGGCATGGGATGGGGTTAGTGGCCCACTATGACCGGCCTTAGCCAAGCCTAGGCGGCTCGACCGACCCAACACGATGGCGCGGTGCGCGAGACGTGAGGCAATAGTGGTGGATCTGACGGCAGCGCAGCGCGAGATGGGGCAGGCGGTAGCAGCAGTGGCTCTGCGTGGCGGGCCAGCAGCAGCCGATCCCTAGCTAGGCTAGAGGCAGCCATAGCCGGCCATGCGTGGCAGCGCACACATGCGTGACCATGGGCATGGCGCGGGGTGGCCACGTGGTGACCGCGCCCATGACGCCAGACCGCTTGATACAGTGACACACACGAAGTTTAAAGCGTTCAACATGACCAAACGGTTGCTTTAGGATCTAAACCATCTTCACCATGCTCAAGATAGCACATGAGGCTACCAAATCGAGCTATAACACTACACCACTCCTTAATCCAATCTCTCAGAATAAATTACTAAACATAGCAATGTCTAACTGTTGGTAGACTTAAAAATTTCTAAGTTTTTGAGCTAAATTTGACTTCCATTTGTGATTTCTAAGCTAGTGGAAATATTAGCTAGTAATATCATTTTTCAAACGCAAGTATTTCATTGTCATCGACAAAGTTTGTACTTCAAATTTTATTTATGTATCACATACATGTTCTATAGCATTTTTGCTTAATAAAATTTGGTTTTAAACCCTAAGTGATATAACATGACTATCGAATCAACTTTCGTTTCACATTTCTGTCGATCGTTTCGAGTTACAGAAATTGATCTACATACTTTATCACATGCATTAACACATAAACATGATGCCCATGGCATATTTTAGTAAATGATTTACGGTGTAACACCGAGGGTGTTACATCGCCCAACTAGTGCCACAAGATGCTAGACCACTAAGCAATGCACTAGACGCTCTCCAATCTCACTCAAGATGATGAAATCAAGTGCAAGTGAGTGGAGTGGTGTGCTCAGCTCCTAAAGGGTGTACACAGGTGTGGGAAGTGCCAAGAGAGTAGCCAAGGCTAGCCACCACCTCTATTTATAAGCCCACACGCAAATAGAGCCATTACCCCTTTGGAGCAGTTTCTGTGAGGGCACCTGACATGGGGTGGCGGTGCCCCTCCCTAGACATTGGGGCACCAGATAGGGTGGCGGTGGCACCACCCTAGGGGTGGCGGTGACAACCTGGCCAACCCTCCAAAAACCCTAGCCTTTATAAAAAAAAAGTTGCGGTGCACCGCCCTAGGGTTGGCGGTGCCCGTGGCGGTGACCAACCACATTTACCCCAATCTCTGGATAATTATGGTAGTGGCACTGCCCCACCAGTGGCAGTGACCAGGTGGTGCACCGCCCTCGCCATGGCGGTGAACACCGGACACTCCGATGCCACCGTCTCTTCTGCAGCTTCTCGGCCGGGGTCAGGTGGGCACCGTCCTAGGGGTGGCGGTGCCACCGGATAGGCTGGCGGTGCCAGCCCAACTTCTCCTCCTTGGCCTCATCTAGCCGGTCACCATCAGAGGGGTGGCGATGCACCGGACAGGGGGTGGTGGTGCCCCTAGGGCAGTACCCCGAGCTCAGTTTGGCCTCCTTTTCTTCGCCTTTTTCACCACCTTTGCAAATGTGCTAACACTCCAAGTGTTTCACCATCACATGCAAGTGTGTTAGCATTTTCACAATCATTTTTCAAAGGTTAATCACTTTCTCACTGAATGTGCACTAGGCCTAAAATGCAATGTGAATATTCCAACACCTAGTGGCACTAGATGATTGAGTTGTCCGATAAGAGCTCCCCTCTTAATAGTACGACCATCTATCCTAAATGTGATCACACTCTCTATAGTGTCTCGATCACCTAAAACAAAATGGCCCTATAGATATCACTTTTGCCTTGAGCCCATTTTATTTTTCTCTTTCTTCTTTTCAAATTCCGGAGCTTGATCATCACATGTGTCCACACCATGACCATGATCTTCATTTCATGTGGCCATCTCCATCCATGAGTGCCACTTAGCTTCATCACTTGAGTTGGACCAACATATCTCACATCCACACTTAGAGCATAGGGTTAGTCCAAATAGGTTTCATCAATTATCCAAAACCAAACTAGGGCTTTCACATGGCCAGAACAGTACCACCATCGTACGCCACGCCTTGGCATAAGGAGCAAGCTCAAGACGACCATACCATGATGATAAGACCAGACGAACTGCTTTACAAGCACGCTAGCTTCTCCATCCCTCGGTCTCCTAGCCACTCGGGCTGGGAGAACCCTACTCCTTTGCATGTAACCTAGCCCCCACGATTATATAAGGGGAGCTAGGCCTTATTCCTTGAACACTTCCTACCATTAAAACTGTAGCTTGCATACCCCATGTTGTAAGCCTTTTGGATCACTTTGGCATTGAGGAACACGTACTCATAGGTCTCCGGCACTGGACGTAGGGCTTTGTCCCGAGCCAATAAATCTTTTGTGTCCTGAGTGCTAGCCATCGAATCCCTTGAGCAGCGCGGTGATAAATTTACTGGTCGGTCCTCAAAACACCGACAAGGGTGGACCAATCCGACTACTGGGTGAGTCGGTGTCCTACATCTACATAGGATATATTCACCGGCAAGATGATGTTGTAATCGACTAGGAAATCAATATGTTAACCGACTAGGACTATATAAGGTGGGGGGTAAGTAGCCTCTGATTGGTATCTCTCTGATACCCACAACACATATGGCGCACAAGCAATATTTAAGTTATTTTCGTAATGGTGTTTAGTTTGAGGAATCAAACCATTCTAGATGAGGTGGTGCATCATGAGTCCATTCCTCAAATCAGGTAGAATGACTCCATTCCTCATACTTGTACTAGTTATTAACTTGTGAGGAACGAGGTGATGATGTATCAACATATTCTATTTCACAAACCAAATAAAAAGGTGAGGAGTGAGGAGACATGGAGTAACAAGTCCTCAAACCAAACACCTACAATTGTGAATTGTAGATATTTCTACATATGTATTATGTATTAATGCTCTTGCAATGACATGATAATCTTGGGTATAACACCGAGTTATAAAGCATTGGGAGTGGCGGTGTGGCTGGAAGCTTGCAATCATCCTGCAGGGTGTAGTAGGGTCATATTGAAAGACAAATTGTGGATTCTAAACGCTATTGCCACGCACAACACAAAAGATACAAGGAGCAACATTCATGGTGAGCGATAGTATTATGTTTATATCATCTCGATGACATAACTTTGAAAAGTAATAAAACTTTCTTTATTGGAAAAGAAAATGGTGAGCGGCACATCTCAGAAGACCTCTAGGCCGGACAGGTCTCGCCGTCTGATTCTTGTATTAAGAATATCTGATGCGTTTGTGTCATGGTGATGTACTGATGTGGTATTTGATTTTGTTTCGTCGGCAAAAAGGGGCGATGATGAACTTATAAGCTCTCTAATTTCAGTATAATGTCATGGTCAGTCACCGTCGGTCCAAGCAGGTATGATCAAACATCGAAAATCATAGCCCAAAGAAAATGGTGCCTTTTCATGGTAAAATGAAATTGTGTGCACCGAAGGGTGACTTAGGTCATGTTTGGATTTATTAGCTGATACAGTAGTAGTTAGCTAGCTAATAGCACGTAGCTAATATTAGCCGGCTAACAATTGACTTAGCTACCTGTTAGCTGGGAGGTTGTTTGTATACACAGCTAATTGATGAGATAGTTGTTATTTCTCCATCTATTAGCTGCTATTATCTGATTTGGTCTATCTAGTGAGGTAGTTTGTTATCTAGAGATCCAGCAACAATTAACTAATTTATTTATCTATACCTATATAAATCTAAAATAAATAATTATTAGCAGATAACTACTATCTATATAATAAAAATGCCTTATTTTTATAGGGAATTTTCTCAACCCTAAGACTTTGAAGAAAACACGTGAGATTTGTACCGAGTAGCATAGCAATAAGGTCCGTTTGACTTACCCCATATTCGGCTTGTTCAGCTTCTTTTTTCAGCCGGAACAGTATTTTTCTCTCACAACAATTCAACCATAACAGTGTTTTTCAACCAGTTTCAACCAAAATTCTGTCAGTCAAACGGTTTTCAACCAGTTTCAACCAAAATTCTGTCAGCCAAACGGGCCATAGGGATCTCTTCCTTACAAACATGTCCTTTGTATGTTTATTGTTGAGGGACAGCTAATTACACGATACAGTCCATTGTAGCTGGGGGCCTCTAGCACTGCGAAAACAAAACATCACATGGACATTTGAAAGAAAGAAAAAAAAAACAGAATAGAAAACATGCAACATGCTACCCCATGCCAGCTCCTCCAGTAGGCTATCAGTACACGCGCTCCTGACTGTATTCCATCCACCTCATCGTCACAAAGAAAAAGATCAGATGCCTCTTCTTCTACACTTGAATTATTATCCTCTTTGCTTGCTGGCTTTTTCTTCCACCTCCATGCATGCAGAGGAGCAGCACCCTCGTTACTCCACATTACTCTCCCTCCATTCCTCCTCACTACTGTCCTCGCGACTCCTCGTCTGATCCTCTCCGTCTCCGAGAGAGAAGTCGTCACTCTCACTCTGCCACATCTCTGGTACATTGACAGTTCTGCGACCAACGCATCAAGCAACCATTCACTCCTCCCTCTGCGTGTACTGTCTTCTTCGTTTTGCCCCTGGGATCCTCACCACGCCAGCCGCCCACCGCCAGCCACCAGCTACACCATCTCTGGTCTCCAGTCACACCAGAATCCAAAATTTTCATCACACCAAACCATCCACTCCTCACTTTTCCCCCAACCAAGTCCCAATCTTTACAACCACATTGTCGCCAGCAACAGCCCCCTTCCTTTCCTTTCGCACCGGATTACCAACCCAAATTCAGCTATTGTGCACAAAGTTGCGGCATTTGCCATACCACACTGTTCCATCCGCAGAGCCCAATCTTTACCGCCCGATTCTTCGCAAAATCCACCGTGCTTGCCCCCTTTTCAGTCCAGACAATGTTGTTTCCGCCGTGGAATCGGAGCTTTGCCACCTAATTCCGCTCAAGAAACACGAGGAGATCCGCCAATTCGCAACAAGAAGCAACAAGCTCCATCCAAGGCGTCGCCGCCCTGGCGTCTCGCGCTCCGCCAGCAGCTCCCATGTCGGACGCGGAGCTGTCCCAGAGCACGGTGGTGTTTGGGCTCCGCATGTGGGTGCTCGTCGGCATCGGCGTCGGTGCCGCCTTCGTGCTACTGCTCGTCCTCATCTCCGTCCTCTGCCTCCTCGCCTTACGCCGTCGCCGGCGCCAGCGGCCGCCCAACCCCGCCCAGCAGCTCCCAACCACCGCCCCTCCCAAGAGTCTCGCAAATGTCAAGGCGCCCAAGGATATTCAAGAAGTTCCCTCCCACGCCGCCGCCGCCGCCGCCGCCGCCCCAGCGAAGACGCTGCTCGCGCAGGTGCTCCAGCTCCCCACGCCACCGGTCTCCGAGCAGATCGTGACCGGCAAGGAGCACCACGTCACGTACCCGGAGCAGGAGCAGCACCCCAGCCACCGGAGCGACGGGCCTTCGCCGCGCGGCAACGGCGAGAGCCGCGGTGGGAGAGGCGGCGGCGCGGACCACGCGCCACCGGTGGTGCCGGAGGTGTCCCATCTGGGGTGGGGCCACTGGTACACGCTCAAGGAGCTGGAGACGGCGACCGGGATGTTTGCCGACGGGAACGTGATCGGCGAGGGCGGGTACGGGATCGTGTACCGTGGCGTGCTCGAGAACGGCACGCAGGTCGCCGTCAAGAACTTGCTAAACAACAGGTACCAAACCAGCTTCCAATAGATGTTAACTTCATGGACCGCAAAACTTGCATTCAATTGGCATTCGCATCTGACTATCCGACATTGCAGCTTAGCCGATTAGTTTAGGAGTACTCTGTACTTTCAGTGGCATGTTAGTGCTGAATTTTAAAATGCTTGCCATTGTGCTGATGTCACATGGCTACTGACTGTTCAAGTACTAAGCTCGCCAATGCTGAATTTAGATGTCACGTTCAGCAGGAGGATTTCATTTTGCATATCAAATGGAGAAACTTGTCACTGACAATTCACTTGTGTTTTTATGATAGTAGCTTGAGTTGTTTTTGAGAGGCATAGTTTAACAAGATGACTGAATTCTGTGGAAATTTGACATGACCGACTTTCTTTAGTGTGCTGGTAAAATTTAGAAACTTTGTACCCTTTGAATTTAGGGGGCAGGCAGAGAAGGAATTCAAGGTTGAGGTCGAAGCGATCGGGCGTGTGCGACACAAGAACCTTGTGCGCCTTCTAGGATACTGTGCCGAGGGTAATCAGAGGTATGTCTGGTGTGTGCAGACCAATTGTTTAGCTTATTTGGTTGATACTGTATAATACTAAGATAGATATTGTTTCTGTGGTTCTTGTTAGGATGCTTGTATGAGTATGTTGATAACGGGAACTTAGAACAATGGCTGCACGGGGATGTTGGGCCCGTAAGCCCTCTCACCTGGGATGACAGGATGAAAATCATACTGGGAACAGCAAAGGGGTATGTGTGTCGTCGGCTTATTCTTGTTGGTCTACTGAGTTTTACTGGCACTCTACTTAATTACCTAAATTTCTACCCTCATGTTGGTTAATGTATTTGCATGAGGGGCTTGAACCAAAAGTGGTTCACCGTGATGTCAAGTCAAGTAACATCCTTCTGGACAAGCATTGGAATGCTAAGCTCTCGGATTTCGGACTTGCAAAGCTTCTAGGTTCAGAAAGGAGTTATGTCACTACAAGAGTTATGGGAACTTTCGGGTTAGACTCTGCAAAGCACTTTTAGGTTTTTAACATCAGGTGGCTGTGCCTGATGGATCCTAATTCCCTTCTCACTCATCACAGGTATGTTGCTCCAGAGTACGCAGGGACTGGAATGTTGAATGAAACAAGCGACATATATAGTTTTGGAATTCTTATTATGGAGATAATATCCGGTAGGGTACCAGTGGATTATAATAGGCCACCAGGAGAGGTTAGCCATGCCTTTATCTCCTTACAGCCAATCCTATTTTATGAGCTTGTTTTAGTGCATTATAAACCTTCAGATCATGCTTTTCAGGTTAATTTAGTTGATTGGCTTAAGACGATTGTAAGCACCCGAAATTCAGATGGGGTTGTGGATCCAAAACTACCCAAGAAACCTTCAAGAGCATTGAAGAAGGCTTTGCTAGTGGCGCTGAGATGTGTAGACCCTGATGCTCTTAAGAGACCAAGGATTGGGCATGTCATTCACATGCTTGAAGTCGATGATTTCCCATACAGAGATGTAAGTCAGTGAAGTCTATTATATATATTCTTCAATTACATTTCAGAAAAATTTCTAGTGTGTGTTTTTGAATTGATGTTGCTTCTCTGCCGGTATCAGTTGTGAAGCACCAACATATAGTATCAACTATCCCTATGGCCACTTCTGTTGTATGTGATAAAAGTGTTTTGATCATATAATGATACCATGTGAGAATCTGAGTCAATTATCTGCATCAGTCTCATGTTTCGATGCTAAGTGTACTTTGTTATTGTTCCCACTTTCCAGCAAAAGTTTATTCATATCAACCACTCTGAATTAGGCACATCTTGACAAATACCTCTGAAATATTTCATTTGAAACCATTGTAACTCCTCAAGTACCATTGGCATCTCCTGATCACTTCATCAGTTTGGCCCTGTTCGCTTCTCTTATAATCCGTACTTTTCAGCTTATTTTTTCAGCCGGAATAGTGCTCCGGCTTGTTTTTTCAGCGAAGCGAACGGGAACAGTGTCTTCTTGTATTCGCATTAACTTATGTATCTATTGTCATTAATGTTAGGATCGCCGAGGCAGTAGAGCACCAGGACAAGCAAGATTACCAGAGACACCGGCAGGCGGATCAGGTCAACCTGAGACTGACAATAGAGGAAACGGTGGTTCCACACAAGCTGAACTCTTTAGATGGAGAAACCCAGAGGCTTAGTATAATAATATCCGTAGTATTCATCGGCCTACTGAAAGAAAAGCCAAATCCTCTTGATTTGTGAAGCAACAAGCCAACAATGGTATCCACTGAAGTTGTGAACTTCCATCTTGCTGATGAAGGCAGCAAGATTTCCATGGATACCGTTAGATCATCTGTAAATGTAAAAAGAGTAATTTAGCCCCAGTAAATTTTCCTGCTTATATTTATATAGGTGGAAATATCTATGTATGACAAACCTGTTCCATTTAAGGTAAAATATAACTTTATTAAAATCCCTGGGGTACCTCTGGTTAAGAAATGGGCAGTTTTTGCTCAGCATGGCTGAACTTGTCATGCTGTATTATGTAATGTTTTAACACCAAGTCAGCAACTTCGGTGTTAATATGTGATTTTTTTAGATGGTCCACAGACTCTTTTTGTGAAGTCAGTGCTATCATTTTCACCGTTACACTTTCCCCCTTTTTCAGAGTGTGATTAAACCTTCCCATACCTAGACTCCTGTATATAGATGTAACAAGAAAAATATTTGTTTGTGACTTGTGAGCTTTGAATCTCCATGAAGTTACTCTTGAATCCGTATTAAAGAAGTTTCGTTCCTGAAGTACTGAGAAACACACAATCAGTTATGAATGAATCAACAAATTCATTTGGAGTCACAACTAATAGTTCTACTTCATTTTAAGGAGGATTCAAGTAAAAATGAACAAAACTGACCACTAATTGGGACCCCGATTATGTTACTAAAATGTAAAAACGTAAGCGGCCAAAATGGATGTCGGCATGTCTGAACGCATAATGGAAGTCTGCATAATCATGGATTAACAGAGCTCGTAAGTTGCCAATAACCAATTCCAAGTTCAGATCTTAAGGAATGGGACAACATAGATCTTAAGGAATGGGACAACATAACACGCCAATTATACTACAAATCTAGAGAGAATCCTAAGAAGAAAACAAGCAGTTTCGCGTCACCAACTCATCCATTTAAGCCGTTAGAAAAAACTCGGGCCTCAAATAAAGGTGGAGATAGGAGTGGGCTGCACTTAATATTTTTTTTGGGGAACAACACTTATTTAATTTAATTATGCCCGCTAGGATTTAAACTCAAAACCTCTATTTATAATAATGGTCCTGTCCGCTTCTCTTATAATCCATCTTTTTCAGCCGGAACAGTGTTTTTCTCTCACAACAAATCAGCCGGAATAGTATTTCGGTCTGTTTTTTCAGCGAAGCGAACGGTGCCAATGTATATTGAGTTGCATGCACCTACTAGTTAAACCCAGACGGTAATGCCGTATATAGGGCGTCTGTACGGACGGACCCAGCCCTCTCGCCCTGCGCACTGCGTGCCCCCGCTCGTGGGACGGACCCCGCCCTTGCCCGCGCTGTCCCTGCCTGCGTTGCCTGCTCGCTGCGTGCCCCTGCTCGGGGACGGACCCCGCCCTCGCCCGTGCCGCCCCCACTCGCGCCTCCCATAGTGGCCACGCTCCATCCGCCTACCACGCCCCTACCGACGTCCATGCTGTCATCGAGCTTCACACCGGTGCCCTCCGCGCCAGTCCGTGCCATCGAGCTCCATGCCAACGTCGAGCTCCACGTCGAGGAGCCTTTATTTTCGTCCGAAAGTAGATGCTGCGTTTCAAAATGCATGTTGCAAACGTATGTTCAACGGTTTCAGAGGTATGTTGTAAGTGTTTCATATGGATGTTGCAAAAGTAGATTGAGATGTTGCATATATTGCAATGGTTGTACACGTATGTTGCAAGCTTTTGTTCCCAATGTTTCATCTGTTTTTCAGATGTATGTTATAAATGTGTTTATATGGATGTTGCATATATTTCACACATATGTTGCAAGTGTTTTATTTGAATATTGCGTATGTTTTACGATGGTTTTCAAGTTTTTTCATGTGTTTTTGCAAGTTTTTATATGCATATTTCAAGTGTTTCATTATCGGTCTTTATACGCATGTTGTAAGTGATGCATCTGATATTTTAAAAATAAATCTGGTGTTGCATCACAATCCTCGCTTCTCTGTTGCCTCGCCTCACTCTCTCCTCCCGGCGCCGGCTAGGCGTCCGCGCAGATGCCGTCGATGTCGCAGATCACGCCATCGGGGAACCTGGGAATGGGCTCGTCGGTGGAGGCATCCTCGCCGTCGGTGCTAGAGAACGCGGAGGCAGCCTCGAGGGGATGGGCGTCGGAGAGATCGATGTTGCGCACCTCCGGGATGTGGGTGGGCTGCCCGAATAGCCCACCCCAGTTGTCGACGACCACCACGGCACCGAACTGCGCTGTAGGGATCCACTCCGGGATGTCCACGCAGGGCTTGACGGCGGCAACCCGCTGCTCCGGCACGGCAAGGAACTCGGTGATGCGCCGGTCCCAACGAGCATCGGACTCGTCGAATTTCCTGTGCATCTCGTCGAGCGTCCTGCAGATCTCGTCGAAGACAAGCTGCAGAGATGGATTCATGGTGCTAGACCGAGAATCGACCGTCTCATACCAATTGTTAGCAACCGCACTCGATTGACTAACAATAACTCGAGTAGCAGGGTACAAGACCTCAGGGAGAAAGAGGTCTAGAAGCAGAGAAATCGAACTGAGAAGCAGGAACCGGGTAAAGAGGAAGAAGGAAGAGTTGGGGGAAGATGAACAGTAGTAAAGGTAATCTGAAGTTGGATAATTTGTCTAATGATTTGCTTTGGCGTCCTCATCCTCTTATGTAGCTGCCAACCGGTCTAGGGCCCACATGGCAGTATACTGACAGTGCGCGCCTGGGCGCGCCACAGGTCCGCCGCGGTGGCGAAGCGCTGGTAGTCCGGGAGCTGGCGATCGGAGAGCGTGGCGAGGATGTGGCCGCGGCACACTGCGTCGTCGCGCGCCCACTTCTTGGCCGCCGCCTGCGCTGCGGCGGCGTCGCCGTCGCCTGTGGGGCGGTCCTCGAAGAGCACGCGGGCGACGCCGAGGGTGTGGACGCGGAGGAGCACCGATTCCTTCCACCGCAGGTAGCCGCAGGGGCCGTCCAGTTGCTTGATGGGGACCAATGCGATCGATCGGAGCAGACGAGTAGGGATACAACAGGCCTGAGTGTTGATTTCTTGGTCCGGCAGTGATGTTTCTGTTGATTCGAATTTTTTGTGCATTTATTTCTTGGCAGAGGAGGAGCCCGGCCACGAAGACGGAAGAAGACGAGGTGATAGGGGTTTCTAGCCTCAGCATGCGCAACACCAGGTGAATGCTTCAGCAGGCAGTTCATCTTTCGTCGCCAAAACTGGCGGGCATGCAGTCTCACCTTCGTCAGGAAGTACAACAAGTGGCGAACATGGAGGGCATTTGCCGTCCATCTTGGATCTTTTTATTGTTGGTAAAACTAAGGCCCGTTTAGCAGGGCTTCTCCATCGACTTCAATAGTAGTTTGGAGCCATTTTCTATCAAACGAGGTAAAGTAAAATAGCTTCACTTGTGAAGCCCCTAAAAACATACTCTCATAGTGATTTGGGGTGGGATGGAGCAAAAAAGTGGCTTCTCTCGGCTGCTCCTCCAGGCCCCTAAAAACATGCTCTCACAGGAAAACCATTTTGCCAAACGGTTTACCAAAACCGCTTCAGCTCCACCGGTGGAACTGTTCGTGGAGCTGAAGCCAAAAAAAATGGCTTCACTAGTGAAGTGAAGCCCTGTTAAACGGGGCCTAAATTAGCGCAACTTCAGGAGACTCTCTATATTATTTCTAATAGTGAGGAATAGATATTTTAATAAAAAAATACGCTCCAACAGTTTTTTTATTGGTTATCCAAATCTAGTCATGTTCCATTCCGGATTTCTCGCTAGCTAAAGATAGCAAACGAAAATGGCTCTCTAGAGTGCACACAAGATTTAGAAAAATTATTGAAGAGTGGAAAAATATAGAAAATGATTTTATGCAAATAGCTTTTCAAATGATTTAGAGAGTAAGTTTTAGACAAACTCTTGGAGATGTTCTTAAAGGAAAAATTTATCACACACAAAACAAGTGGTCAACTAAGGGTATGTTTGGAGCTCAGCTTCACTAGTGAGGTAGCTTTTTTCTTTGGTTCCATATTAGCTTCACCAGTGAAGCTAAAGTTATTTTCAAAAAATGTTCGGTAAAGAAGTTTCTCATGGTAGATAGTAAAAAGAAAGCTGAGAGAAGCTAGTAGTTTTAGTTTCACCTAGCTCAACCTAGAAAAATATGCATGTGAGAGGACTTGAAAAAAGTTATAGAGAGAAGTTGTTTTATCTAGACATGTTTGATGAGAGAAGTTAAATAACAGCTTTGTAAAGTTAGAGTAAAAAAATCATACTAAATACACTTTAGACCTTACTCGGACGTTCATGTATCCACCTCAATTCATATACGTTAGAGTGGGTTGCGTAAATTCCACCCAACACATATGGATTGAGATATGGATACATATACATATAAAACAAGCCCTTAATTTTTTCTCAATCCCTCGTTGCCTGATCAACTCACTTCTCTTGTTGCCGCCGCCTCCGCCGTTTGATCTTCCATTCCATGGACAAATAAAGATATTTCAAGCGCCATCCACTGACCCACCCATGAATTAATAATTTTCCCCTTCTCAAAGTTTTTTTTTCCTGACCGAGGACCCAAAGTAGCCCATTGTCTCTTCATCATTTCTCTGCCCTCTTTAATTTATTTTTTGAACAGTATTTATATATGTGGGACAATTATTTATACTGCCACTACTACCAAAATCCGCAGTTACCTTGGTGGCAAAAAAAAAAAAAAAAACACCAAGGAAATAAGTAAACCACTAGAGAAATGATTCTTGACGGCTGACCGCTAAGCAAAATTGGTCGAGGGCCCGAGGTTCAAGTGTCATATAAGTGTAAAAATTGAACTTACCAAGAGACATAAACACTTAACTTTACCTAGACATATATATTTAAGTTGTTTATAACTGAGCTGAACAAGTTGGAGTGCCATATGTGCTAGTGAACTTGCTTAATAATAAGACAAACACTTAAACATATAATATAGCATATATGCCTAAATGAAAGCAAGTATGTCATATGAGTGTAAGTGCAATATTTGTTTAACTTACCTTATTAGCAAATTTAAGTGTCGCATGCATGTGTGTTAATAAATTTAGAAAGACAAGTGCTACTTTCCACCCACTGTAACAAAATTTATACTTCTAAAAAAAGTCATTTTGAGGTTGGTCAAACATTTTAAACTTTGACTACCAATAAATTCTTTTGGGTTGAGTTTGAAAATATGAAAGTGATGTAAGTAGATTCATCTCGAAATGTAATTTTATAAAAAAATATATATAGACTTATAGCAAAAAGTAGTGGTTAAAGTTGTTTTTTTTTTTGAGATCGTGTCAATGTCTAAAACAACTTTCTTTAGGGACACGGAGGGAGTAAGAGTTAACTTCATGCAAGTCTAGTATATTTTTCTTCTCTTTTGTTTTTTATATCAGGACACCTAACATATATTGATAAATAAATAAATATCAAAATGATGTTCTATTCCCGATGGTGAAGAGTGACAGAAGACAAACTTGATTAATACCTGCACAAGAACAATAAAAAGGTTCTATTCTTTAAGATAATAGTATTTTTCACATTATGTGAACTGCTCCTTCAAATACTTTAAACCCTTACCTCGAGCATAGGCATTGTAAAAGTCGTAAGCCTCGTTTTCAGTGCAGAATTCCATACCAAGGCCCAGTTTAGATCCAAAAAAATTGGCAAAATGAGCACGGTAGTATTTTCGTTGTTATTTGACAATTAGTGTCCAATCATAGTCTAATTAGGCTTAAAAGATTCGTCTTGTGGATTTCGTCTAAACTGTGTAATTGGTTTTATTTTTTATTTATATTTAATGTTTCATGCATGCGTTTTCGTATTCGATGTGACGGGGAATCTTGAAAAATTTGGCGTTTTGGGAGGGAACTAAACAGGGCCCAATACATTTTTGGCATCATGTCTTCCATAGATTTTTCTACCTAGGTAGGTTCAGTCTGTTTGATTTTGTGGTGGGTTCCATGCACAATAAATTAGAAAATCATGCAAACTTGCAAGAGAGGATAAATTTCAAATGTAAATTATGAATTGCAATACAATATGACTTGCAGTTTCTAACTCTATTGTTACTGTGCCAGCGGAAGGAATGTTGATCCTACAGAAATTTGATGAGGATGTGGCAACAACAAGAGGTGGTATTCACGGTGTTGGGTACCTACGGGAGTAATGGCAACGACACACCCATATGTAGTTGGCCTCGGCAGGCAAGAGGAGATTTGGCTGAGATGCCATTGCTGTTGTGTAGATTGAGGAAAACGAGAACAGTAATGCCAATCTGATTAATATCCTTCTCTATTTAGACTCAAAATTACAATAATAATCAGGATTGTCAAACACCGTGCATTACATGGATTATTCTTGAGCTACAGAGAAGCGCTAATATATGATATGTGGACCTTGTGCACTTGTGCTCACTTATGATGTACAAATTATTATTTTTTCTGTGAAAATAACCTGCCACAGGGGCCTCGGATTTGCACTGCTTCCTGGGCCTAGTGTGTCCCCAACCAATTCAAAATTCAATCTTTTATATTAGGCTTTCTGTGTGGAGCCAAAGTGGGCCTTCTACTCTGGGTAGTCGAGCTCAATGGACCTTCCAGTCCAGGCCTGTTTTGATGTAGTTGCAGTTTTTCTTTTTATATGCCTAATAAAAAGCTAGCTGACTGTTATGCACAGAAAACATTAGACACCTTAAGGGCATCCGCAACAATCAGGCAAAATCGCCGACGTCAATACGTGATAGAGTAAATAAATAGAACTGCCAAGGTGCACGGGTTACGGAGAAGAGAGATACAGAGAGAGGCGGTATCAGAAGCCATGCAAGTCTATCTATTCAGTCGTTGCTAGCGATTTCGTTTCTTGCATTCTCTTTCTTCCATGTCATATAAAAAAATATTATCAGCCTTCCATGTCATATAAAAAAAATATTATCAGCTCTGCTATTCGATAGCTCGTTGGGGACCTCCTAAGGGTGAGAGATAGCTAGGATTCCGAGCGTGGAATCAAATGTAGGAATCCGAAAGAGAGTCTTCAGTGGTACTAGACAAGAAGATTCATTGCTCTGATGCTGCTCGGTGCAAACATGCTCAATGCTTAAAGTGGTTATTCTGTTCGGACGTTGTAAAGCAACACTCTACCGCTTTGCTAATCCCTCAAGCCATCGTCACAAAGACAATTGCATTCATGTTCCTAGGAGACTTGGAATCGCCAATGCGAGAAAAGGAGACCTAGATGCTGCGGTTAACTATCTATATCCCGGTGCACAACTTTTGCTGGATGAAAAACTGCGAGTAAAATGGCCGGCCCTCGGCCGAGCAACTTCACCTCAATTTCTCAGGCTTGATCCGAATATGGTTCATGAATCATGACAACTTACCTTTACTTGGTACACTGATGTTCTGATTGTGCCTTGAGATCTCTTGCTGTCATATCTCATATGGTTTCGTTGCCCTACGGCCTACATGAGTATATGACACGCACTAGTCAGTGTACGATGTGCACCGATGACAGGATCTACTTCTTGCTTGCAGGTTTCAAAGGCAGAAGGTGGAGTTAAGGGATTTGTTCTAAGCTGACACTACACTTCATTGAACTGTTATCAGCAAGAAACATACTCCTATACCAGCTGCAAACTGAAAGCAACCGTTTCCGATTCCATGACTCGCAGCTGCCATACTGTGTTTCAGGGGGTAAAAAACAACGGAACAAAACAACTGGAATTCAGATCGTTGCCAGTGAATCTGAATCTGAAATCTGAATGCTCTCGCAAAGCCTGAAGACTTCTGCTCTTGCTTTGGGCTGCAGGTAACACGTAAGATCCTGGAGAACAGAGCACTGCTGCATTGTAAAGTGCAGTATAATTACATCGGCCAACTTGGCGGCTAATGTTCCATTGCGTCAAACCTAAAGATGGCAACGGGACTCGATACCCGATGGGTATTTGATCCATTAGGGGACGGGGATGGGATCATATTTTTACCCGCGGGCATCTAAATGGACAAGAATCCATCCCCGACGGGTATAGCGGGTACGAGAACGTTCCCTATTTACCTGTCCCCCATTACCCGTTGGGGAACCCGACTATTTGAGTTGTCATGCGAGTATTAGGCCCAAAGAAGCTCAACATAGATATTTTGGTCCAAATCTAAACAATCATACATATAGTTTCTGTGTTCTAGGAACCCTAGTTCAATTTTTCCTCACCATCTCCGTCAGCAGCATAGCACGCCTGCCTCACGAGCGCCCGTGCCCCTCGCTTCCTCAGTTCGGTCTCTCTGCCATCTTTGCTCGTCCTCCTCGCAACATCGCTCCTTCTCCTCGGCATCTTCGAGACTCCAACACTTATACCCGGGTGAAGAAGAAACGTCTCCGATTGCAAAGCTACGACCCCAAGTGTCCATGTTTATCGGGTATGCAGTACCCGTCGAGTATCTGTTACCCGACCAATGCCCGACGGGTACGGGGATGGGCAAGAATCTATACCCAAGACAGTTAATGGAGACGGGGACGGGATGAATTCTCCGTAGCGGGGAAGAGAATGTTCCGGCGATACCCGACGGATACATCCCCGTTGCCATCCTTAGTCAAACCAAACAGCATTAGTCAGATATTAGTAGAGTCCACAACAACCGAAAGCACCTAGTAGAATTGTAGAACAGAGAAAGTGCGATACATAAGGATTGTCGGTGTTTCGAATCACCGGCCAGTAAATTTCTAGTTTGCGCGTCTAACCCGGATGGCTGTGCTCGGAGGACACAAGGGTCCTGTTCGCTTGTCTTATAATCCATACTTTTTGGCTTGTTTTTTTTTCAGCCGGAACAGTATTTTTCTCTCACAACAAATCAGCCGAAACAGTGTTTCGGCTTGTTTTTTCAGCGAAGCGAACGGGGCCAAGGATTTATACTGGTTCGGGCGAAACGTCCCTACGTCCAGTCTACTGCTGCTCGTGTTACCGGCACTTGGTTGTAGTAGGGGTTACAAATAGGCAAGAGAGGGCGAAGGTCCCAAGTCTCTGGTAAAAAGAGTGAGTCTGGTTGAGCTCTTTCTCTATTATCGAGCGCCTAAGCCTTCAGCCGCTCAGACGTGTTAGATGTGTGGGAATGCCGACCCTCCCCGTTGGGCGCCCTGCTTCCCCTTTTATAGATGAAGGGGAAGATGCAGGTTATATCAGAGAGAGAGAGACAAGGAGAGGAAGGCTTCTGGGATTGCAACGTCTTCCATCTCCTTTACACGGGTCCCACCGGCCCTGTAGATGACAACGGGGATGGCTCCACGTCGCAGCCCTGTTTGTCACTGGCGCCGTACGCAGGCGTCGTTAGCTAGTTGTGACGCTCCATTCCGTCCCAGCGGACGGTATGGCTAGCTGAAGCCTCCGCTGGAGGCCGTACGGGAAGTAGGTAGCACAGCGCCGGCACGCCCGATGCTGTTGGCGACGTGCATCCTCGGACATGACCCATCGTGGCCACGAATCACGTCAAGACGCGCCTGCTCCCATTCTGGCATCAGAAGTTTGACCCTGGACTCGTACTTTTAGACCCGTAGTGGTTAGGAGCGGTACGGACCTCCGTCGGTCAAGGCGGAGCCCACGCCCTCGGGGTCGAGTGAGGCGAAGCCCGCGTTATTGGGGTTGGGCGAGGCGGAGCCCGCGCTCTCGGGATCGGGTGAGGCGGAATCCACGCCCTGGGGGTCAGACATGACGGGGCTCTTGCCCGAGGGGTCCAACGAAACGGAGACCGCGCCTTAGGGTCGGGTGACCCAGATCCCGTGTCCTTGAGGCCAAGATACGCTCTTGACCATCTGAGGGAGTTAGCGTTCGCGACCATTAGCTTCCTTCTTTTGGGCATCCCTGATACTGATACCCGATAGTAGCCCCAAGCCTGCAGAGGAGTAGGATACTCCTTCGAAGGCTTTTTCAGACAGAAGGATTCTGAGGATCTTGATCTCCCTTTGCAGGCCACGAGATGTCTTGGTATGGTCGAGATTCCTTTCCGTCATGTTCGGACTCCTCGAGAGCATGTAGCTGCGTGATTCAGGGGATCAGAAAAGATCTCTCTTGATTCTGATTCCTCCCTAGGATCTGACCAATCCGTCATTGTTATGCGACCGCGTATTCAGTCTCTTTGCGAGTCCAACTCTTGAGCCCCGCGCGCAGCAAGTGTCTGGTCGAGGGGTCAGCTCGTCTTAAGGTCGTCCTCCCTCAAGTATTTTTTGATAAAATAGAGGGGCTGAGCCGTGCCATGTTTTTCTCGATGGACGAATCATGGTGCTCGGTGAGCTGTTAACGGGCTAGTTCAAGTGGGGCCCTGGCTTCCCGCTCGTGGGGGTTCGGCATGGGTCAGCTAGTGACCGACTCTAGGTTCCTAATGGCTAGTCCATATAGTTCTCGGGTCCGTTCGACCGGTCCCAAGGGCTCGTTGCCTTTCTTTGAGGAAACCATAGACCGTGCTCTTTCAAGACTCAAACACGGGTCGGGATGCCCATGGCGCTCATGCGCCCGGGTACTGGCCACTAGCAGGCCCATCCTGTTCCACCCCTCACTCTAAAGGTGCCCCAGAGCAGTTGTGAATCCATCGGTGGGCCAACCTTCGAACTCCTGAGCCTTAATGGGCCGTGGGAGCATTTTCAGCTCTGTATCCCTACTTACCTGTGGCAGTTTTCAGCCCATTGAGGGGGCGAACCGCTGTCTGGCACGCCATTCGAGGAGCAGATGGGGGTGGCGTGTGCATGATTCCTGGAGAGGCGAAGTGACTGGGCGTGGCGGGCGTGTCGATCTAGGCGGACTGTTCGCCTCTTGTCTCACCCACCTTATAAATAGTGGGCTCCTCCTTCATATTTTGGCGCGCCAAACTACAATCTTGCCTTCTCCGCCTTTCCGCTGCCGTCATTAGGATCTGCTGCCTCTGCTAGTCCGCCGCCAACACCCCAGATTCGTAGCTTTCACTTCTCCACCATCGCCAAAAAGTCCTCGCTCCTCTGTCTTCACTTTCCACGAAGTCGTGGTACCGCTCTGACGTCACCCACACACGCATGGAGGGCCTCGTCAAGCGTGGTCTTCTTCGCAGGAGGACTGACGTGATGGAGTGGTTGGTTCCTGGCCTAAAAGGTCCTTGTGTGGGTTTGGTAATTGAGTGACAACCTAGGTGGACTAATTGTGTTTATGAGAGATACACAGGTGATTAGTCCACAGGTACATGTGTGTGAGCAACATATGCCATAAATGTGGAAATGGCTTGGAGATGTTGCAAAGCTCACACATATGATGATGAAGGAGCTCATTGCACATGAGACATGACATTGAGTCATGTGATCAAGGTGGAGAAGATCAAGACATGACTTGGCTTGATGGACCAGTTGCAAGCATGAAGGGCAAGTTGAAGGCTTTGGAGTGATGGACTGCATGGCGGTGAAGCTTGAGCAAGACTTGACACCGATGGATGAAGGCAACGGTGAAAAGCAAGTGAATTCAAGATTGATGAACCAATATGATCACGTGATGATATGAAGTGGATCATATCATTGTTGGTCGTGTTGGTGCATGTGTTGCATCGACGTTGGAGGAATTGGAATGGAATGCACAAGGCAAAGGTATAACCTAGGGCATTTCATTTCACCGGTCATAGGTGTGTAGAGAAGTTTATGACCGGGTTTAGGATAAATGGCCGTACTATCAAGAGGGACAAACTTGTTTGCAATTCGGTCATCTAGTGCCACTCAAGTGATCTAACTTTGCATTGTCGCTAGGATTGAGTGGCATGGCAAGTTGAGTGGCTAATCCTTTGGAAAATGTTTGAGAAAAGCTAACACACATGCACAAGGTGTTCTACACTTGGTGGTGTTGGCACATTTGCAAAGGAGAAGAAGTTGGTGAAGAAAAGGAGTTGAATGCGCTAGTCATGGGGTGACCGGACACGTCTGATATGAGGACCGTACGCGTCCGGTATTTCCCAACGTGACCGGACACGTCCGATATCGATACTGGACGCATCCGGTATTTTGGCCAGGCATGGGTAGAGTTGCCGAGGTGACCGGACTCTGGCTCATAGTAGTGATCGGACGTTGAGCAATCACTATTTAGCGTCAGGTCGTGGTGACATGGAGCGTGGGTGTTGGTCCAGCGAGGATCGGACGTAGGGGCGCGTTCGGTCAGAGCGAGCGGCTCTAGGAGCTCTCTGGATTCGACTGGACGCTGCCCCTCCTGCGTCTGGTCGGTCACAGCAGACATGTCAGGTCAGAGTTGAGTAGCTCTAGGAGCTCTCTGGACTCGACCGGACACTGCCCTTCCTATGTCCGATCAGCCACACCGGACATGTCCGATCGCAGTTGGGCGGCAACGGTTATTTCGTTTGAATGGGACACGTGGTGGTCAATCGGTGACCGGACATGCCTAGTGCACACGACCTACGCGTCCGATCGTCCTGAGTTTTGCCCAGTGAAGGAGTAACGGCTATTTTAGCCCATGGGGCTATAAATAGAAGGGTTGGTTGGCCTTTGGTCGTTAGCTTGGTAGAGCTGAGCACACTAGAGCCTTGGTGGCTTATGTGGTAGTGATTGGGAGCCCTCTAACCCACTTGATCTTGATAGTGTTCATCCGATCAAGTGAGTGAGCGATTCTAGTGCGATTGCATCGTGAGGTTGCATCGAGTGGCACTAGGTGATCGAGTTGCAAGCCGACGGTGCTTGTTACTCTTGGAGGTTGCCACCTCCTAGATGGCTTGGTGGTAGTCTCCATCGAAGCCCACAAGAAGCTTGTGTGGTGCTCCGGAGAAGAGCTTTGTGAGGGGCATTGTGCTCGCTCCGCGGGAGCCACGAAGAGCAACTCTAATTGAGCGTGTCATTGAGCTACCCTCACTTTCGGGGTAGGTTCTTATGGTGCCCGACGTGCGGGCTTGGTGGGTGATGCCAATTAGCCGCTGAACCACCAAGTGAGCGGTCGACACAACGGGGACGTAGCGTATTGGCAAACACATGAACCTCGGGAAAAATCACTGTGTCAATATTGTTCTTCCCATTGGTTTGTAATCCACTTACACAAGCTTGTAATTACTTTCATATACATTGTGCTTGTGTAGTTGCTCTTGTAATTAGTTAGCTTGTATAGCTCACTAGTTAACTTCTTGCTTGTGTAGCATAGAAGTAGCTCCCTTGCGTGGCTAATTTGGTTTGTGTAACCTTGTTAGTCATATTGCTTAGTTTGTGTAGCTAAGTATTTGCGCTTTCTAATTTGGCATCGGTTGCCTTGTTATTAAGCACTGCTAGTGAGCTTAGGAGCTTTGTGCTTTTGCTTACTCGAATTGTGTAGGATCTTTCCGGTGTGTAAAATACTAGTGGCATAGGTTTGTGTGACCTTGCTCCTAGAATTGGATAAGTGAGCTCTAGCTAGCTTGTCACTTTGGTTGCTTAATTAGGATCTTTGCAAGGTGCTAGAGAACACAGATAGAGGGGTGTAGTCTTGGCTAGACCGATTGTCTTAATTCCGTATTTGTTTCGATTAGCCGGCGTGATTAAATTTAGAAAGGACTATTCACCCCCCTCTAGTCGCCATCTCGACCCTACAAGTGGTATCAGAGCAAGGTCTCTTATTTGTGGTCTTCACCGACCCGAGATGATGGTGACTTATGGGCTAGATGTTGATTGTCCACACATTTTTTATGGCACATACTTTGCATGGTGGAAAAATTGGATGATATGCAATTTTAAGTTTATTTGCCCTCAAATGTGGTGGATGGTAGATGTAGGCTTTTCTCATGTGTTGGATGAAGATAATCTAACTCAAGCACAAGAGAAATGCCTATATCTCGATACCCAAGCTATTGACATCATGTATAGATCTTTGCATGATAACATCTTTGGAGAAATCATAGACATGAAGGCCTCCCATGAGATATGGAGTTATCTCAATGAGAAGTATGGGACAGTCTCCGATGATGATGATGAGCCCAAGAAGAAGGCATATGAGTGTGTTGAGCATGACCATGATTTGGTGATTGTGGAAGATTGCTCCACCTCATGGTCAAGTGATAATGATGATAATCATACCACAAGATCACTTGACAAGATTGATGATGATGCTACAAGTGATGACAATGATGATGCTACTCCATGCACACTTAATGGTGATAATGATGGATCATGCTCGGGCTATGAGAGTGATGTTTCTTCAAGCTCTCCAACTACATCACATTGCTTCATGTCACAAGGCGACACTAAGGTATCTAATGCAAATATGATTGATCTTGATTCATATGAGGAGCTTCTAGATAGATATGGTTGCATGATCAAAGCTTTAGAAAAAGAGACAGCTAAAACCGAGAAATTGAAAAATGAAAACTCTTTTCTAAAGAACACATGTGAACAACAAAATCATCTACTTTATGTTTCTACTTGTTCACATGAGGAGCTAAAATTGGCTCATGAGGAACTTAGTGTTGCTCATGATAACTTGGTACAAGATCATGCTTTTCTCACTAAGGAGCTTTCCAATGGAAAAACTAAAAGTAGTGAGAGCTCATCACATGGATCAAATTGATCAATCACATATTGTTGCTAACCCTTGTGATGTAGGCAAGAAGCATGTATCCCACCTCTTGTGATGATTTATTAGAAATGCCATGTTCTTTACATATAGATGCTTGTTCTACTTCTATGTCTTGTGAGACTAACCTTTTGAAGGAGAACAATGAGTTCAAAAATGAAGTAAAGAATTTGAGCAACAAGTTAGAGATGTGATACAACACAAAAATCACCTTTGAGCACATGTTGAAGACTCAAAGAACTATGGTGACAAGTGTGGCCTTGGCTTCAAGAAGGAAATGACAACGGGTGAAAGAAAGAGAGAAAGAAAGATGAAGAAGTTACAACAAAGAAAGCTCTCTTATACCATGTGTTATCGGTGTCATGAAGCAGAAAACCTTACAAATGGTTGCCCTAACATTGAGAAGCTCAATAAGATAAAAGAGGTAGAGAGGCTCAAGCATGTGAAGTGCTTCAAGTGCCGCACTTGGGGTCATCTTACCTCAATGTGCCCAACCAAGCAATTGGTGAAGCAACTAGAAGAGCCTCAACCAAAGCCACAAGTTGAGCAAGAGAAGACACCCCAAGAGCAAGTCAAGTTCTATCATGAAGATGGTGATGACTTGATGACGATGAAGAAGAAGAAAACAAGAAGGGGTGGAAAGGCAATGCATCCAATGTAAACTCAAGATGCCAAGATGATGAGCAAGACACAAGATGAGAAGAAAGTCTATGCTTACATCAAGTGCTTCAAGTGTGGAAATACGGGACACTTTGCCTCTAAGTGTCCTACCAAGCTTGAGAAGAAGGCTCAAGCAATCCATGAGAGGCAAGGCAATGGGAAGCACCACTTGAGCAAGGAAGAGAAGGCTCAATCAAAGAGAAAGTGCTACTCATGTCGGGAAAGAGGACACATGACACATTCATGTCCCCTAGGTAACACTTCTAAGTCTATCTCAATTGATAATGATTCTATGCTTAGGAAGGATGGTAATGGTACCTCTATGGTTGCTATTGCAAAACATCCCACTACTCATACTAAGGCTATGCCTAAGTCTGTTGCTCCTAACTTGAGAGGACCCAAAATTGTTTGGGTACCATAAAAAAGTGGATGATTGATTGTAGATACCATCAGCATTGGAGACTCGATTCAATTGAATTCATATTGATCATCAAATGTTGAGTCAAGATATGAAGCCTAGTGCACATCCAAACCCAATTTCAAGTGAAAATTGAGTGAAGTCCAAGTGCTATCAACATACAAGTGTCATATTCAAGTTGTGGTAATTTATTGGATTATTTGTTGGCTTGCAAAATTATTTGAGTTGAAGCTTGCTAGTTGGATGATCATGAGCTAACCAAGGTATATTGTTGATCATTTCATTTGGGTGCATATGAGTTGATTGAATTGGATAAATATGCAATGTTGCTTGCTATAAGATGTTTGAATGGATAAATAGCTTAGTAATTAAGTTTGGATTGATTTGTGTTGGATAAGCTCATAAGATGACATTTAGTAAGTGGATTGAATGGATTTATGTCTTGTGAAAGTATTCAAATAAGTTGATTTTAAGTTTGATTCACATTTGATGAAGTATAGCTCAATTGATTGAAATTTGTCCTATAGTGAAAATCTAAGTGAGCTGTGATCTTAGCCATGTTTGAGTGACCAAAACTTATTAGATTGGCATAAAAATTGGTGTATATGCTCTGGACTTATGGTATAAGATGCTGTACAAATTTCATAAGAATTGGAAAAGAGATGCTTTGGTTTTGGAGTGGATCTTTTCAGCTATAGTGCAGCAGTTTTTAGCATGTAACAATGGTGGAAGAATTGAAATCTTGTAGCAATCAAAAAGTCAAATGAAGCTCAAATTTTTACATATGCTAGATAACTTAGTGAATCCCATCTCCACCAAATTTCATGGTATTTGTATTTGTACTTTGGGAGATATGCATTTTTCTTTGAAGAGTACAAAATTTGCTAGAAAAGTGACAATTATCGGATTGATCAAGAGTCACTTTGATTGAAAGGTCCTCAAGTTGGAAACATGTTTATAAGTAATGAGGCACCTAAGTTTGGTTTTGAAATGATCTAAAAGTATGACAAGCAAAGAGTATAAGGTCATTTGATTGTGGAGTGTACGTTGCACATATTTGGTACTAAAATTGAAAGATCAAGATCAAACTCAAGATGAAGATAAAGTTTAGGTTCTAGTGACCATTGGAAATCATTTGGTAGAAAGAAAAGGACTTAGAGAAGGAATTAAGGTTACTCATCAAGATAAGTCCATCACTTGGATCAATCAATCAAGTCATTTTAAGTGAGCATCAAGGATGGTTCTTTGGAGAGAGGTCACTTCTCTCTAGTGTTGGGGCTTGCCGCCTATGTATAGGTAAACCAAGTGTGGTACTTGGAAGGCTAACATGAAAGTGGTGATCCGAGGGACATTTGAGATGCTTAGTTGAAGCAATCAAAAGGGTTGATCAAAAAAAGCAAGCAACACCCAAAAGAGATCTAGTCATGACATTTCAAGTGGTATTCTCACATTGATGCTCTCATGTAAACATTGATCAAAAGATGAAGCAAGCTAACCACAACAAGATAGTGCACTTGATCATTAGTGGTTCTCATTTCATATTGGTGAAGAATGGACTCTATCTATGATGATTGGTCTTCACCAAGCTATTAATTGGACTTCACATTGCTATTGGAGTAATGAATTAGAATCTATGTGACTATCCTCTACTCCAACATAGCAAAGGTATCATTGTAATGTGCATGATCATTTTATCCCTTACTAGTATGCGATTAGTGCATATAGTACATGCTTCATAGGATCATGCATAACAAATGAAATGTTTAAATTCATAGCCTACCACTATTCCTTGAATGATTAGTTGATCTAATGGTTAGTATACGAATTTGTTCATGAGCTAGTGAACCCAAGTACTTGATTTAATTTGGATTGCTAAACAAGTGACAAGTACAACATTGGCAAGATAACCCTTGTAAGAGGTGTGAAGAAGCTTGTCATTGGTTCAGACCAGACTTGAAAGCTTAGGCAAATCAATTTAGTTCAAGTCAACCATAGAAGCTCATGATAATGATAAGAGTAGAAGCACAAGACAACAATGCAAATGGATATCTACTTTATTTGTTACAAATGGTATCTAGACTCAAGTATTTCATCAAGAATTAACAAGTGATGTCTAGATCAACTCACAAGTGATATTCTATAAGTAGTACTCATGAAGATAGCAAATGTTCAAGAAATGGTCAAAATTGACAAATCCAACAAGTAGTTCCATATTAAAAAATTCTTTCAAGTGGTATCACATCTACACGAGGTATCAATCATGCAAGACGATGGTTCCACAAGTGATCCTCAACTTTAAGTGATCATCAAATGAAGAATGCATCCCACACCTATAAGAGCTCAAGTTTATCAAATGGATGACCCATGCTATGACATAAGGGGAGGTTTCCCATAAATTGGTGTCAAGGTAAAAGATCCCATGTGTGGTATCTCAAGGGCTACAAGTGGTGTCATTCCAACAATCAAGTGATGTCCATAAAAAATATAAGATTCAAGCCTCAACTATCTACCCCAAATGCAAACCTTTGCATCAATAAGTAGCACATCTTTTATGAAAATTGATGACAAAGAGGGAGAGATTGTACAAAGATATGAAAGCTATGAAAGCTTTGGGAGAGATTGTAACAAAGATATGAAAGCTTTGGGAGAGATTGAGACAAAGAAGTAGAGGTTGAACATAGACATGGGCAAAGAGGAAGCAACATTGAAGAAAAGAGATGGATCAAAATTCTTGGACAAGAAAAGCACACAAGTAAAATTCTTGGACAAGAAAAGCACACAAGTAGGGGGAGCAAGCTCATGAACTTTGATTAGTTGCATTTGAAATGTGCAGTCATGTGCTTGCTTGCATTGCATAAATTTTTTAAAATTTGATATGCATGCTTGTGTGGTGTATGCTAGTTGTAGAACTTGAATGATGATTTGATAACTAGCATACATAGGATGGTAGCTAGACTTGTATTTTTACACGTGGTACTAGAAACTTGATTATAATGTTGATCTCACGGGGTTTCTAGTATTTTTGTTGTCTAGCTACTCATGGTGCTAAGGATGGTGTTAAAAGTGTAACTCCCATTGGTATCACACTTTAAAGGTTTATTCTATACACCTTATCATCACTTGGTAGTAATTACTCTCCCACAATTCCAATCTATGCATATGTGCGAGCTTCAAACCAAACACTCTAGCACATATGTAGGGGGAACTAATACTACCATTTTAGGTTTGTGGTACTTGTCTAAAATCATTTACACATGGTAAAATTGCTTGGGCAAGTAACATGAATCCAAAAGAGCTTAATTTCCATATCTTTGTAGAGTTGTCATCAATTACCAAAAAGGGGGAGATTGAAAGGTCCTTGTGTGGTTTTGGTAATTGAGTGAGAACCTAGGTGGACTCATTGTGTTTATGAGAGATACACAGGTGATTAGTCCATAGGTACATGTGTGTGAGCAACATATGCCATGAAGGTGGAAATGGCTCGGAGATGTTGCAAATCTCACACATGTGATGATGAAGGAGCTCATTGCACATGAGACATGACATTGAGTCATGTGATCAAGGTGGAGAAGATCAAGACATGACTTGGCTTGATGGACCAGTTGCAAGCATGAAGGGCAAGTTGAAGGCTTTGGAGTGATGGACTGCATGGCGGTGAAGCTTGAGCAAGACTTGACACCGATGGATGAAGGCAACGGTGAAAAGCAAGTGAATTCAAGATTGATGAACCAATATGATCACGTGATGATATGAAGTGGATCATATCATTGTTGGTCGTGTTGGTGCATGTGTTGCATCGACGTTGGAGGAATTGGAATGGAATGCACAAGGCAAAGGTATAACCTAGGGCATTTCATTTCACCGGTCATAGGTGTGTAGAGAAGTTTATGACCGGGTTTAGGATAAATGGCCGTACTATCAAGAGGGACAAACTTGTTTGCAATTCGGTCATCTAGTGCCACTCAAGTGATCTAACTTTGCATTGTCGCTAGGATTGAGTGGCATGGCAAGTTGAGTGGCTAATCCTTTGGAAAATGTTTGAGAAAAGCTAACACACGTGCACAAGGTGTTCTACACTTGGTGGTGTTGGCACATTTGCAAAGGAGAAGAAGTTGGTGAAGAAAAGGAGTTGAATGCGCTAGTCATGGGGTGACTGGACACGTCTGACATGGCATTGAGTCATGTGATCAAGGTGGAGCAAGACTTGACTTGGCTTGATGGACCGGTTACAAGCGTGAAGGGCAAGTTGAAGGCTTTGGAGCGATGGACCGCGTGGCGGTGAAGCTTGAGCAAGACTTGACGCTGATGAACGAAGGCAATGGTGAAAAGCAAGTGAAGTCAAGATCGATGAACCAATATGATCACATGATGATATGAAGTGGATCATATCATTGTTGATTGTGTTGATGCATGTGTTGCATCGATGTTGGAGGAGTTGGAATGGAATGTGCAAGGCAAAGGTATAACCTAGGGTATTTCATTTCACCGGTCATAGGTGTGTAGAGAAGTTGATGACCGGGTTTAGGATAAATGGCCGTACTATCAAGAGGGGCAAACTTGTTTGCATATCGATCATCTAGTGCCACTCGAGTGATCTAACTTTGCATCATTGCTAGGATCGAGTGGTGTGGCTAGTTGAGTGGCTAATCCTTTGGAAAATGTTTGAGAAAAGCTAACACACATGCACAAGGTGTTGTACACTTGGTGGTGTTGACATATTTACAAAGGAGAAGAAGTTGGTGAAGAAAAGGAGTTGAATGCACTGGTCACGGGGTGACTAGACGCGTCTGATATCAGGATCGGATGCGTCCAATATTTCCCAACGTGACCAGACGCGTCCGATATCGATACCGGTCGCGTCCGGTATTCTGGCCAGGGGCGGGCAGAGTTGCCGACGTAACCAGACTCTAACTCATAGCAGTGATCGAACGCTGAGCAATCATTGTTTAGCATCAGGTCATGGTGATGTGGAGCATGGGTGTTGGTCTAGAGAGGACCGGATGTAGGGGCATGTCCGGTCGGCCGGGCGGCAACTGTTATTTCATTTGAATGGGACATGTGGCGGTCAATCGGTGACCGGACACAGCGATTAGGATCTTTGCTCCTAGAATTGGATAAGTGAGCTCTAGCTAGCTTGGCACTTTGGTTGCTTAATTAGGATCTTTGCAAGGTGCTAGAGAACATAGATAGTGGGGTGTTGTCTTGGCTAGACCGATTGTCTTAATTCCGCATTTGTTTCAATTAGCCAGCGTGATTAAATTTAGAAAGGACTATTCACCCCCCTCTAGTCGCCATCTCAACCCTACACGGCCATGAGGAGGTGTCGATGCCGCCTGACGGTTACATCATCTCCTTCGTGCCCTTCCACGAGCGTGGGCTCATGATCCCCCCTCATCCATTCTTCTGAAGGCTACTGCACTAGTACCAGGTTGAGCAGCAGCACCTCAATCTCAATGGGATCTAGCACATTGTGGCCTTCATCACGATGTGCGAGGGGTACTTGGGGATTGAGCCGCACTTCGAGTTGTGGAGGTACTTCTTTACCATCTCCTTGCACAGGAAGAAGGACAGAGGTGGGGAGATCCCAATGCCGATGGGATGCACGGGCATCGACCTCCGGGAGTAGCGGGCAGCCGAGTACATGCCCTACTAGTTGTCTAGATCCAACAAGGGGTGGCACCCATAGTGGTTCTACTTGAAGAACGACCCCACCGCCCCCTTGCCCGACTTCACCAGGCACTTGATCGAAGAGGCGCTGTCGATGTGGCCGTGGGGGCCACCTGATAAGGAGAAGAAAAGGATGCGTGACATCCTCGAGGCCATCGTGTCACTGAGGAGCCGTAGCCTTCACAGGGCCAGTGTCATTGGAGCATATCATGCTAAGAGGATGGCACCACTGATGGCGTGCGCCCTCCTATTGTTTGGGATGGTGCCCATTGTGGAACTCGGTGGGACAGTGCTCACTCAGGGGCCATGTCGCAACAGCGAGATTGCGCAGCGCGTCAAGGCGGTGATGGATGAATCTGACGTCATGTTCTCAATCCTAGGACATCATGTTATGTGGCTAGAGCTGGGCTTCATCAAGCTGCTAGTAGATTTGGGCTTTCGGGCCTCTGTCGCGCCACTACCGGAGCATGTGGCCATGAGGGAGGCGAACCATGCCGCATCTGAGTGGAGGAAGAAATAGAAGGATGACAAGGAGAAGAAACAGTGGGTGAAGGAGTGGGCAAAGCTGCAGCGAGGGAAGCAGTGCCAAGGCTCATCGAAGAAGGAAGATGAGGAGGAAGAAGAAGAGGAGGAGGGGCGATGGCTCTGGGTCGCCCATCCTATGGGACGATCTCACCAGTGGGGATGAGGATCCGCCTTTGCCACATGCGGGGCCCTTCCCATGGCATCTCCTAGAGCAAGAGGGGGAGGACTCAACCCTAGAGATGGTGGGACCGAGTTGCCCTGCTCCGCTCAAGCCATCTACGATGTGCCTAGAGCCGAGGGGAGCCAGCGGCTCCGCCTTGTCCGAGCCTCTCGAGCAAAGGGAGGGCTCAAAACGGCAGCATGATGAGGAGTCATAGCCAGGGTCAAGCGGGCTAGCCCCAAAATGTCAGCGCCCGATGACATCAAGGTAAGCTGAGAGTTTTTTTGTTCTTTTGTTTTTTGATGAATTTTTTGCCATGAACTAACCACCATACCTTCCATAGTGTTGGGGACGCAGGACCCTCTTGAATCTGGCACCGAAGAAGACTCTCACCCTTCGGTGGGCATAGCAGGAACCATCTAGCGCCGCGTCGGAGGCTGGCGCGAGTGTGGCTAGGGTGACCACGGGGCCGACTGGGGAGGCACAGCCATCGGTTGCATCTATGGGAGGGCAGGCAGCGGAAGACGCGTCCAGGGCACCCATGGTAGGTGCGACATGGCCGGACGTGGCCACGATGTCACAGGCAGAGATGGTGTGGCCGGAGCCATCGTCCGTGCTAGTGGGCGCATCAGTGATGAGGCAAACAGGGGAGGCCATCCCCGATGCATCCTCGGTGGGCATGGCATGGCCGAGTGTGGCCATGATGTCGTCGGTGGAGATGGCGCAACTAGGGCTGTCGTCCGGGCAGACGGCGGCACACGTGGCTGGACGGATGGAGAAGGCCACGCCTGGTGCACCCTTGGTAGGCATGGCGGTGGGGCAGGCTTCCTCATTCATGTTGCCCAACCCCTCTACTGCTGGGGGCCCACTCTGGAGGAGTTGCGGTCACGAGAGGGGTCAGCACTGCTTGGGGTTAGCGCAGAGGTATCTTGGCCTCTAGTTCGGGTCAGTGGCCAACCTCACACCTACGGAGGACCCTAGATCAGGTGGGCCGACCGTCAGGACCCGAGGGTGATGCTCTTCACCCTTGATGATGTCGTGGAGAAGTGGGAGTGGGGGAGCATCCACGCGGAGGTGGGGACCACAGTCCGTGCCTTTACCATCGTGATTTGTTAGCTGCAAGATGTTATCGCTCTGGTTGGCTAGGTATAGTGCATTAGCATTTCTGGCCTTCGTCTTCCCTTTTCTTGCCTTTTAACTTATACCCTTTTGGTAGGTTCTCATGGACCACAGCCAGGAGAAGTCTGTGTTCCTTCGTCGTGAGAAGGGCGTTTGGGATCACCTCATGGCAGAGGAGCAGCTGCAAGCCATGGGGGAGTGGCTACGTGAGGAACTGGCCACCTAACTCGCTGCCACTCGTCAAGAGGTGGCTAAACTTGCCCCCATTCGCTAGGAGTTGGTTGACCTCCGGATCAAGTACATGAAGGCTCATGATGACACCCACGAAGCTAGGGAGAAGCTCCTAGACCTGGTCGAGAGTACACGCACGGACGCCGCGGAGATCGAGCGGCTACGGATGGAGCGTGATGACTTGCTCCAAGCCGTAGAAGGGTTCCGAACAGAGCACGACCTGGCTCATCTAGAGCGCACTGATGCCTAGCAGCGGATCGACCTCCTAGAGGGTGAGCTCTAGGGGGAGAAGGATTTGAAGGCCACGCAGAGGCGGTGACCGCTAGACTCGCCGCGGAGGTCAGCCAGCGCTAGGAGTAGGCCCAAAACTTGGAGGCCAAGGTGGCTTGGTGGCGTGATAAGGCACGCAAGCTCTAGGCAGACGTGGATGGTAAGCCCCTAGTCTTCCTTTGCTATCCTCTCCCTAGGATCCACGGTAGGCTTTTTGACATGGCTGGTGCGTATTTTAGGCAGGTCTTGATCACAAGCTCGGGGAGGAGGTGACAAAGAGCCACAGCCTAAAGAAGGAGCTCGGTGAGGTGAAGGCCACCCTCTTAAAGGAGAGCGATGAGCACGACGCCCATGTGCGTCGCCATCCAACTAGTCTGTGATGACCTTGAGCTAGCCCTGGCACAGGAGACGAGCTCGCTCGTAGTCCATGCCGTCCGAATCATAGATCGGTGTGCGAGATGGTGAGGGACGCACTCTGCTTCGGTGTTCATTGGTCATTTGCGATCGCTCGTTCTCACTATGAGAACATCGATCTAGAGACGATGAGCTAGGGCTTTGCGCCCAGTTACTTCGACGCCAAGCTAGAGAACATCGAGAAGGAGGTGGCCCCTCTAGTGCATGACTTATCTGCCAAGATAGAGGATGAGATCATCCCCCTAAAAATTAGTTAGTTAGGCTAGGCGACGAACTTGTAATAAGTAGACAAGTTTTTAACTTTTGTTATGGCCGATCAAACTTTTGGTTCTTCTCCCTTTTTGTGTAAAAAGGTTAATGCGATCTGACCCCTTCTGATGTTAAGGTTGTAAAGCTCGAGGTGTGGGCGAAAAAACTCTGATCACACTGGTGAGCAAAAACGCCGTAGCCGCTGAGGTGTAGGTTTCTTATGGTCCAACCAATTTTACTCAGCATTTATTTCCACAACACTTGCTTCTAGATCTTAACGTAAGAAAGGGCTTTTGGCCCTTTCCTTTTTTATGTATAAGAAGGTTGATATGATCTAACCCCTTCTGATGTTAAGGTTGTAAAGCTCGAGGTGCGGGCAAAAAAACTCTGATCACACTGGTGAGCAAAAACGCCATAGCCGCTGGGACGTAGGTTTCTTGCGGTCCAACTAGTTTTACTCAGCGTTTGTTTTCTGCAACTCTTGCTTCTAGATCTTAACGTAGAAGGGGTCAGATGTAAAGAATGTTGCTAAGTATATACATTCTTATCAGCCCCCGAGTGAGGCCTGACCCTGTGCCATTGCTGGGGTCGGGTGCCACTAAAGATCGAGGAGACGATAGCGAAACTGATAAGAAAGAAATGTTTTCATATTTTAGATACATCATTCTTAACATAGACTAGGGGTAAAAACAATATAGCTATTCGATGTTCCAAGCGTTGATGAAGACTTTGCCATCGATGGTCTTGAGCTTGTAGGTGCCTAGTCAGTGGAACGCGCGACTGAGTGACGCCCATGGCCTTAAGCATCTCGGCATATGTGATGTTGAGGCCGCGACCTCTATCCACCAGCACCTTGGTGAGCCACTTCGTGTTGATGGTCAGGTCAACTACGAGCTAGTGTCTTCTTGGATGCGGGATGCTCTCTGGGTGGCTAGATCGATCAAAGGTGATGGCCGACTCCGACCACCGGGGGAAAAATGGCATGGTTGGCTCGGCCATGTCGACCTCACGACACGTGAGCTTTTGACGGTGCTTGGAGTCATAATCCGCCACCCCACCGAAGATCATGAGGTAGCCAACTAGCATCGGAAAGCCACCATCCTTCCCCTCACCGTCGTCCGCTGCCAGCTCAGGCTTCTTCCACTTGTCCCCCTTTTTGGAGCCGCCAGATAGGAAACGCCTCATGAGGGCATGGTCCTTGTACAGGTGTTTGATGGGGATGGCGTGGTTAGGGCATGGCCCCTCAAGCAGCTTCTTGAAGTGGTTGGGAGCATTCTCGATGGGTGCCCGACAACCTTTCCGCTTGGCAGCGGCCATGAGCAAGCCCTCATGTTGCTGCTTGTTCTTCTTCTTGTTCGAACAGTTAGAGGGGCCCTCGCCAGCATCCTCGTCCAGCCTCGCTTTGCCTTTGGAGTGATCAAAAATCGCTCCAACCGCCTCCTCTCCTGAGGCATGGCTGGTCATAATGTCGAGGAGCTCCTTGGTGGTTCGAGGGCCCTTATGTCCTAGCTTATGGACCAGGGACTCATAGGTGGTCCTAGACCAGAAGGCTCCGATGACATCGGCGTCAGCGACATTAGACAACTCATTGTATTGCCTAGAGAAGCGTTAGATGTACTCGCATACAGTCTCTCTGGACTTTTGTTGGCAATTTTTTAGATCCCAGGGGTTGGCAAGGCACGTGTAGGTGCTCTGGAAGTTTCCTAGAAAGATCTCCTTCAAGTCCGCCCAACTTTGAATCTGGTTGGGTGAAAGGTGCTCCAGCCATGATCATGCCAAATCGGCCAGGAACAAGGGGAGGTTGCAGATAATGAAGTAATCACTATCTATGCCACTGGCTTGACAAGCAAGCTGGTAGTCCTCGAGCCACAAGCCAGGGTTTGTCTCCCTGGAGTATTTTGGCAAAGCCGCATTGAGGATGTGCCGCTCGAAAGCCTAGGGCCCCAGCAGGTCGGGGCTCGAGCTCCGGTCTTCGCCACTATCATAGCGTCCACCACGATGAGGATGGTAGATGCGGCTAGCCTCCCCCCTCATGTCACCCCATCTACGCCTGTGGGCATCGAGGGTGTTGCGTGCATCACGGTTGGGGCCAACACACTCATGCACTAGGACCATGGCAAGTCCCCCACCATCGTGTGGCACCTAGTGGATGAATATGTCCTGGTCATGTCATCATGAAGACATGCGCTGACTGGCATTGAGCTCGCATCACCGAGACAGCGAGCTTTTCGCCTGTTGCACTACTACGTGCTCGAGTAGCATGTGGATCTTGTGGTGGGGCTAATGATCTTCAGGCGTTGCGGGCTTTGGGAGCCTTTGGAGTAGGGCAACCACAGCAGCTATGTTCTGAGTTGCCTGGGCAAAGTGTGGGAAGCCTCCGTCGTCCTCGACGATCCTCTGGTTTACATCATGGGCGATGATGCATGCACGCCACCATCCCCATGACGCTCGATCTCACATTTGAGCTCCACGCGTTCTTGCTCCAGCTGGAGTCACGTATCCTCGAGCTCCTGATGTTGTGCCCTTAGCTGTTCCACCTACATGCGTGGAAGGGCCCCTGTATCTTCTTTGACTTCATCGTCGAAGTTGTTCGGTGGGGTAGCCCCTCCCTCATGGATGCTTTCAACATGTCCTTCAGGGGCACCTACCATAAAACATTCTCACGAGGGGTGAGGGCTCCCCCTACTGGAGTCAGAGTCAGAGATCAACTCTAAATCTCCCACGAGAAGGTCATGGAAAGACTCCGTGACGTAATCGGCCATTCCCATGAATTTGCCATCTGTGGGAGGCGGGTACATGTGTTGTACTGTGAGGTGACCAACGATCCTCGCAGCATTGCCCAAACCAAATAGGAACATTGTCGGGGCATCCTGGGTGAGATATTCTAGGGAGAGCGGCTCCCCTTCGGTAAGTTGCGTCATGATGTTGGCGAAGGAGAAGGTGAGGCAACGCACATCCTCTCGGGATGGTCGAGGTTCCAAGAAGGCGTTGAGTTGGCGCAACAGCCTCCCATAGTCGAAGCTGAGGAGCTCGTCGCTCTCGGGGACACGGGCCTTTGGTGCACGCAGCTGTAGCTTCTTGAGGGCTTCGACGGTTGCATCAAGGCCGGTGGAGCGAAGAAGTTGGACGGGGCAGGAGCCCGCTCCAGCTCTCCCTCTGTGGTGACGATGAAGTCTAGGCTCCCGAAGCATATGTGCATGCTCGAGACCCAGCTAACGCCGTGGCTAGCCATCCATGGCCTATTGTGGATGACGAGACGCGCAAAAAGCCCCTACCTGACCAGCCAACTATTGGTGTTTCGAATCACCAGCTAGTAAATTTCTAGTTTGTGCGTCTGACCAATCTGGTTACCTGCACTTGGTTTGTACTAGTTTGGGCGGAACATCCCTACGTCTAGTCTGCTGCTGTCCATGTTACATGCACTTGGTTTGTAGTAGGGGTTACAAATAGGCGAGAGAGGGAGAAGGTCCTAAGTCTCTGGTGAAAAGAGTGAGTCTGGTTGAGCTCTCTCTCTCTACTATCGAGCGCCTAAACCTTCAACCACTCAGACGTGTTAGATGTGTGGGAATGCCCACCCTATCCCGCCCACTTTCCCTTTTATTGATGAAGGGAAAGATGTAGGTTACATCAAAGAGAGAGAGAGGCAAGGAGAGGAATAAAAGGATCAATATGCCCAAGAGGGGGGTGCATTGGGCTAATTCTAAATTTTCTTGCAATAATTAAATCCTACGGTTAGCCTAATTAACCCCTTGTGCCTAGAAAAGTGTTTCTATTAATCTAATGCACAACGAACTTGCAACCTATGTTCCAAACTTACTCTAGCATGGTAATTCTATAAATGTAAAGACAAGTATTGAATTGCTCAAAGTAAATGCTCAAAGTAAATAGAGAGAGAGGAACGCGGTGATGTTTTGCCGAGGTATCAGAGAGTCACCACTCCCCACTAGTCCTTGTTGGAGCACCCGCGTAAGGGTGTAGCTCCCCCTTGATCCGCGCAAGGATCAAGTGCTCTCTATGGGTTGATTCTTCGACACTTCGTCGCGGCGAATCACCCAAAACCGCTCACAACTTGAGTTGGGTCATCCACAAGCTCCGCCGGGTGATCACCAAGCTCCCAATCACCACCAAGCCATCTAGGTGATGGCGATCACCAAGAGTAACAAGCACGAGCTCTCACTTGACCACGCGAAGCCTAATGAGAACGGTGGATGCACACTTTGCTACTCTTGATTCACTAATGAGGCTACTCTCTTAGATTTATGAATCTCAATCACCTCACTAGGACCTTGCTCTTCTTGGCACTCACAAACGTGTTTCTCAGCTATTGGAATGAGCAAAAGTAACTCCACAGACGAGTGGAGCTTCTATTTATAAGGCAGCCTAAAAAACAAACCGTTATGAGCTTCTGCGGGGTGACCGGACGCTCCGGTCAGTTCAACCTGCACACCAGTGTTTAAGTGTTGACTAGACGCTAGCAGGGTCCGATCACCACTGACCAGACATCTCCGGTCGCATTAAACCCTCACTGGATGATTACTGTACTCGACTGGACGCTGGATCCTCAGGGTCCGGTCAGTATTGACCGGACACGTCCGATCGCAGATTTCCTTCTCTAGAACCTTACTGGAGTCGACCGGACGCTGCCTCTCAGCGTCCGGTCACTTGACCACTCCAGCGTCCAGTCACACCGAATGCAATCTCTTGATCAAATGAACTGACCGGACCCTGCGACCAGCATCCAGTCGCACCGGAGCCAGCGTCCGATCAGCATTTGACCCTCCATTCACTTCTAGCTCTTGAACATATGTGAATGAAGTTTGTTGCATAGGATCATAGGGCTATTGTGGAGCTACCTAGTGCTAGTTTTAACAAGTGTGCACCACACCTAACTCACTAGACTCATCTAGGTCAAGTTACCCATCCATACCCCCCTTAATAGTACGGCCAAAGGAAAAACAAAGTCCTAAACTACTCTAAGTGTCTCTCCAACTCCAATCGACACTTAGAACTAGTTATCCTTAACCTTGTCGTCCATCCTTTGAAACCAAAATGATTTCCATCGTAGGGGCATGACCACCTCGATTGCCCAATTGATCTCCATTACCATGACCTAACTTAATTGCCTCTACAAAACACACGTTAGTCATAGTAATCTTGTATTGTCATTAATCACCGAAATCCAACTAGGGGCCTAGATGCTTTCAAGGAAGACTTTCGGGATTGCGACGTCTACCATCTCCTTTACACGGGTCCTGCCGGACCTGTAGATGATGATAGGGATGGCTCCATGTCGTGGCCCTATTCATCACTGGCGCCATATGCGGACATCATCAGTTGGTTGCGGCACTCCATTCTGTCCTAGCAGACGGTATGGCTAGCTGAAGCCTCCACTGGAGGCCGTATGGGAAGTAAGTAGCACAGCGCCGGCACGCCCGATGCTGTTGGCGACGTGTGTCCTCATACGTGGCATGTCGTGGCCGTGGGTTACGTCAAGACGCGCCTACTCCCCTTCTAGCGTCAGAAGTTTGACCCTGGACTCGTACTTTTAGACCCGTAGTGGTTGGGGGCGGTACGAACCTCCGTCGGACATGGTGGAGCCTGCGCCCTTCGGGTCAAGTGAGGCAAAGCCCGCGCCCGAGGGGTTGAGCGAGAGGAACCCGCTCCCTCGGGGTTAGGCGACATGAAGCCCGCACCCGAGGGGTCGAGCAAGGCAAAGCCCGCGCTCTCGGGATCGGACGAGGCGGAGTCCATGCCCTCTGGATCGGACGTGACGGGGCTCTCACCCAAGGGGTCGGGCGAGACGGAGCCTATGCCCTTAGGGTCGGGTGACCCACATCCCGTGTCCTTGAGGTCGGGCGAGACAGAGCCCGTGCCCTCGGGGCCGGACGAGGCCAAGATACACTCTTGACCATCCGAGGGAGTTAGCGTTCGCAGCCATTATCTTCCTTCTTCTGGGTATCCCTGATACTGATACTCGACACATCTGCTCTAATGCTCCGAAACGAGTCACCAAAGAGCCCCCAACCCAGATGAGTACTAGTCCTGCAAGCGAATAGATGCAGTTAGAACTTATAGAAAATAGAAACCACTATTGTAGAAAGCATATGCTTCCAAAACATTTACTTGAATTGTTTCCCATTTCCACAGTTACAGTGCCAAGGCAAAATTTGAAGGGTGGACTGTTCACAGTTTAGTTCAGTAAATGTCAATTGCTCAGAAATAGTTTCGACTCAGAAGGGAAAAGGTGAAAAAAACTAACATGTTTTTTTATTCGAGAGGTGACAACCTTATTGCAGTAAGCACTAATGTAGAAAACACACAAATACATGTCATCAATTTCAGTTCGATCCCAATAGAAGAATAGGTAGAAACCCAGTATCACCAAAAGGTTAGTGTACCTGAGCTTAGGCTGATTAGCCAGTATTTTACAGCAAATGTACTCAAAAGACCATCTTTTTGTACACTGACAATGTTGTTTGGGAAAAACTACTATGGTAGCACCACTCAGCTTAGTTGCTTATAATTAGTGACTTTAAACTACAACCAGGTGACTAGGTGAGCCCATCACAATCACATGTACAAACACTAGAAACAATGAAGTTCCATAAAGTTATGCCAAGTGAACAAGTAAAAGCTTTAGAATAATTGCTTAAATGCTGGAGGCAGGGAGTGAACAGATATAAGGTCCACATTATGGAAACTGAAATCAATAAACACTACCCAGACTAAACACATGTCAACAATGAACGTAAAGACAAGTATTGAATTGCTCAAAGTAAATGCTCAAAGTAAATAGAGAGAGAGGAACACGGCGATGTTTTGCCGAGATATCAGAGAGTTGCCACTCCCCACTAGTCCTCGTTGGAGCACCCGTGCAAGGATGTAGCTCCCCCTTGATCCGCGCAAGGATCAAGTGCTCTCTACGGGTTGATTCTTCGACACTCCATCGCGGCGAATCACCCAAAACCGCTCACAACTTGAGTTGGGTCACCCACAAACTCCACCGGGTGATCACCAAGCTCCCAATCACCACCAAGCCATCTAGATGATGGCGATCACCAAGAGTAACAAGCACGAACTCTCACTTGACCACGCGAAGCCTAATGGGAACGGTGGATGCACACTTTGCTACTCTTGATTCACTAATGAGGCTACTCTCTTGGATTTATGAATCTCAATCACCACACTAGGACCTTGTTCTTCTTGGCGCTCACAAACGTGTTTCTCAGCTATTGGAATGAGCAAAAGTAGCTCCACACATGAGTGGACCTTCTATTTATAAGGCAGCCTGAAAAACGAACCGTTATGAGCTTCTGCGGGGTGACCGAACGCTCCGGTCAGTTCAACCCGCACACCAGTGTTTAAGTGTTGACTGGACGCTGGCAGGGTCCGATCACCACTAACCAGACGTGTCCGGTCGCATTAAACCCTCACTAGATGCTTACTGTACTCGACCGGACGCTGGATCCTCAGGGTCCGGTCAGTATTGACTGGACGCGTCCGGTCGTAGATTTCCTTCTCTGGAACCTTACTAGAGTCGACCGGATGCTGCCTCTCAGCATTCGGTCACTTGACCACTCCAATGTCCAGTCGCACCAAATGCAATCTCTTGATCAAATGAACTGATCAGACCCTACGGCTAGCGTCCGGTCAGCATTTGACCCTCCATTCACTTTCAGCTCTCGAACATGTGTGAATCAAGTTTGCTCCATAGGATCATAGGGCTGTTGTGGAGCTACCTAGTGCTAGTTTTAACAAGTGTGCACCACACCTAACTCACTAGACTCATCTAGGTCAAGCTACTCGTCCATACCCCCCTTAATAGTACGGCCAAAGGAAAAACAAAGTCCTAAACTACTCTAAGTGTCTCTCCAACTCCAATCGACACTTAGAACTAGTTATCCTTAACCTTGTCGTCCATCCTTTGAAACCGAAATGATTTCCATCGTAGGGGCATGACCACCTCGATTACCCAATTGATCTCCATTACCATGACCTAACTTAATTGCCTCTGCAAAACACACGTTAGTCATAGTAATCTTGTATTGTCATTAATCATTAAAATCCAACTAGGGGCCTAGATGCTTTCAATCTCCCCCTTTTTGGTGATTGATGAAAATACCACCTTGAGTATGTGAAAGAATGAGGTTTTTGATAAGCTTGGTTCATATAAGCTTTTGTCAAGAAGAACAAAAGAGTTAGGCAAGCTTATATGACCCAAGCCAACACAATGTACTCAAAGGATTTGAATTAAGCAAGAGTACAAGTAGTAAAGCTCATTTGCATTAGAGTATAAACGCGGAAGCAAAGGCAAATGAGCATAACACAAGTGATATGACATATAAAGGAATTCAAAGTAGAAAGCACACATGTCATATATCACAATCATGTAGATATCACTATCACATAGATATAATAGTATGCATGAAGGTAAACACACGAATGCATAATAGTAATAGTGTACCAGACAAATAAAACTCCAAATGTATATAATAGGCTAATAATAGATAACTAGCTCCCCCTAAATGTCGCTCCCTCTGAGTCTACATACTCGAACCCTCTCCCCCTTTGGCATCAAACACCAAAACCTAAGGGTTGGTCGGCGGGGCTGCAGCGGATGAGCCGGGCGCTGAGGTACAAGGAGCAAGATGAAACTAGGCGCCATCATCATCTCACCCTGAGCTCTGTACTGACTGACCCTCTATGGCTGGAAGTGTCTCTGAAGCGGTCTAGGTCTAAGCTGGGGCAGGTACGGCCTGTGATGCTGCTGGTACGTCTATCATAGGATCTGAAGAGGTGATAGACGAAGGGAGTCTCTGAGTAGTCATGGCAATAGGGGCTACTATAGAAGGACCAGTGGTATGCATATGAGGTGGTGTAGGCATGCTTGTCAACTTGCTGAAGGATGCTCCAAGACTCTTGGAGACTGACGTGTCAGGCACAAATAGTGAGGAAGACTAATCTGGTGAGAAGCCTGAATGATATGGTGTGAACTACGGGGCTACCACTGGTGAGGACAACCACTGGGACACCTAAACTGTGGGTGAAGCAAACAGAGCTAGAAGCTATCCCTGACTCTGAAGCCCACTGGGCTGTACTGCTAGAGTCATCGTAGTGGTGGCAGGCTAAGCAAGCTGGGGCGAAAACTATGGCTGTGGAGCCCCAAGTGCTGTTACTACATGCTGCATAAATCCCATAAGCTGCTACTGCATGAGTAACTGCTGCTGATGCATCTACTGCTACTACCGCTAGTGAAACAACCCCGTTTTCTGTGAAGGGAAAACCACAGCGTCGAAGTATAATAAGACCGTCGTAGATCATATTACCCAAATTCCAGTCGAATATCACATCCATACAATGATATATCAGAGTACAAATAGTGCGGAATTACATAATTTATTACATCGCCGCATTGGTAGAATCAAAAGTAGCATTCATTCAGAATAGCTTGAAGATAAGATCGCCAAACTCGAGCGTAGGCATGAACACCTCATCCGTCAAACTCCTCGGAGCTATTCTCCTCAGCAGAACCTGTGTGCCAAAATTTATCAGTACGATTTGTACTGGCCACTCCCATCCCTATGAGCATTGCTTTATGGAAATTGGGTGCAAGTTGGACATAGTCAAAGGAACCTATAAAGCTGGGGTTTCCTATGCATTAGCATAATCAAGTAAATAATAATAGTTTGTCAAGTTTTAACACCATTCCCACACACATTCCACTCCATTTCCTTTTCTGAGCCAGGTTTCGATCCTAGGATCGATATACCACCATCTCCGTATCATCACCATAACCATACCATCGCTCAGTCGATAGGCCAACTCTCTCTCGGCACTGTCTCAAGGCCCGTAGCCCCTATCTACGATCGACTCTCTCTCATGGCGGGAAGAAGAGAAGGACTCATCTCATTATCTAGTTTAAGCAAAACCTAGGAAAGGTCCATAGCCGACAAGTCGGCACATGTATCGATCGATCAACCATACACTCTATAGAGGTTTTACATAACCACAAGATCCACCTTCCTCGCTGACCATCGTCAACTAGGCTGATTCCGGCCGCTTGCTAGCCTAGGATAATGCCACTCTATAATTCAGCCCTGATTCACCCCAAGTCAAGCCTAGGGTGGCTGAATCTGTGAGTCATGAGCCAGGTCCACAAGGTCTCCATGAAGTCTCGGAAGGGTGTGGGGGGAAAATCCTCCGCGCCCCATACCTCCTTACACTATCCGCTATCAACCTAGCAGTAGTGGCAATATCCTACCAAGTAGTCCAGCCGTCCCGCACCATATAGGGCGAGTGGTACGTAAGGCTTCCAGTGAATCTGAGTACTAGTAAGTCCTTAGGGTTGACCAAGCTAGAATGTCTTCATTAGGGTTTCCATTTATCGTGCCACCATAGCACCTCCATCCCGGGCTCCTCCCATCACAGGTTCACACCCAGGACCACCTCATATACCATTTACCCACCACAAGTATCCATTTCCAGGGGTGCCCAGGTAGCATCACATAGCAAGACTTGCCCCAGGCTCATCGTATACTCCAACTTGGTCGACACAACCCTCACCCTCCACGCACCCAAGTCACACACGCAACACTCTCCCCATAGTCTAGATAACACCAGTTTCCACCACGCACGTAGTATAAGCGTAGTAGAAGTATAAGTAATGAAATATATAGCAGTAAGTGTGTGTCTAGCCTAATAGCAGGGTATGTGGGGGTAAGGTTGCATTAAGGTAAAGGTTTTCAAGCAAGCATACTACCATGCAAGTCCTATCATAATATGACTGTAGCAGTAAAGTAAAGCGATAGCAGTTCTATGTTAGCCATGCATAATAGGTGCTATGAGATTGGGTGGGATGTGGCACCTTCAGTGTAGTCGTCTCTGTTCTCCTCACGGTACTCACGGTCCTCATCCGTCAGGTTTTCCTCCGAGTCTGCATCGTTCGCATTATAGTTGCGTTAGCGACATCTATAGAATAACACAAAGAAGCAATAGAAATTCAAAAGAGCCTAAGGCACTCAAACATGGGTTCATTGTGTAGAGCTTGATTTTATATGAATTTTGGTCCTAGTTTCGTATTTTTCTAAGGTCATATGAATTAGTTATGAATTTCTAAAGTTTAATTCATTTCTAAAAATGGAAAAGGCTGAATTAATTCGGGGCTGACACATGTCACGCTGTGACTGGTCCATGTGGCATGATGACATTAGCATGATGTCATCGTCCTAGTTCTGGTACTGATAGGTGGGGCTAGGTCAACGGTCAACGTTGACCGGTCAACGGTCAATACGGGCCGAGTTCAAACTAGGCCTAGACAGGGCTGGATTTGGGCCGGTCTGGGCCATACACGTGGCAAGCTATGACGCTACCACGTCACCGCTGTGGGCTCCTACTGGGCTTTGCTTCTAGGCTGTGGGCGTGAGCACGGCTCACGGTGGACCCAAGTTCATGGTCCATGGACCTAAGGCAGGGTCCATGGTGGACCGAGTCCATCGTCATTTCCCCGCAGCTCAGCTCATGTGCACCGGGTGCAGGGCTGCACTGCTCAACTCGCCCCTTCTCCTCTGTTTCTTCCACGGCGCGCTCCCACCGGCGACGTGCTCTCCGACGAGCTCCCACAATGGCTCAGGCATCCAATTGAGGGGGGGGGGGAAGCCTCCCTGTGCCATGGCGACTGCAATGGTAGGGTCAGTGCGACGGATGGTGCTTCCTAAGTCACTAGTCACGGTGAATGGTGGCTCGAGCACAACCGACGTGCGAGAATGGCGTGGGTGCAGTGGCATTGCCCGGTTCTATGGTGTGCGTGGGCATCACAATGCTCCAGCGGGCATGTTGGGTAGGTCGAGGGGTCCTCCAGGGCCTCCGGTGGCTTTGGCCATGGTGGCGGTCTTCCGATCACGTCGGTGGCGTCGGTGTGGGGGCTATGGGCTCGGAGGGGCGTCACAATGGGGAGTGTAGGCTCCTATGGATCCATGTGGACACGGCGAGGGCGTCTAGAGCTTTGGGCAGGACTTCTGATTTCCAGGTGGCCGGTAGGGTCTTCCCGGCGGCCACGGCGACATGGTGACGACGGCGAGGCGCGTGGGTCACTATGGGGCTCTAGCAGGGTGGTCACGGCGTGCGCGTGAGTTACCCGTGGCTTCAGTGAACAGGACGGGCGAGTCAAGGAGGCGCCAGGTGCTCCTAGTAGTACTGGCCACGGTGGTCGGTGCTCTGGCCGGTGGTCTGGTGCTCGGACCGGTGGTCGGGTGCTCGAAGGTGGTCTGGTGCTCTAGTGGTGGCTGCGTGCTCGGCTATGGCATCCGTGGGACTTGGAGAGGTCTACAGCATCCAAGGGCTCAGGGGTGGTCATGATGTGCGCATGAGTATGCTGTGCTTGTGTGCCTAGAGACCGGGGATGGCCTTGGCCTACGCGCTCATGGTATGGAGCACCATGGCCGAAGTAGCAAGGTTCGGTGATGAGTAGGGGAAGAATCGAGGGCTCACCGTGGGTGCTGTGGAAGAGAGGATGGCGGTGCAGTGACGAGTTGCGGCCGTGTAGCTCCGGAAGCAGTGTCGTGCAGTGTCGTCTGCTCCAGCTTGATCCGTGGCGGTGCTCCGAACTCTGGCGTGCTCCCGGTCCTCCTCCCAGCAGTGGCTCCATTCTCCTCTCTCAAACTTCTCCTCAGCCTTCTACTCTCGGTGTGAAGTGGTTGGCCACCAAGTGGCGGCGGGGCGATGGGACAAGCGCTAGGGCAACCAGGATCGAGGCTCTTAAAGCTGAGCTCGGCCATGGAGCCTGACATTCGATGGCTAGAGATTGAGGAGGATTGGAGGCGTGCATCTCATCCAACGGCCATGCGTGGTTGCGTGGGCGCGGCACCAAGGGGACAAGGCCATGCCCCGGGCGTGACCCCCTGGCCCACCCCTACCACCGCTGTTGGGCGCCGGTCACATAGGCGGTTGAGGCGTGGGTGAGGAAGACGACACTGTAGATGGGGGTGGCTAACATGCGGGGTCCAGCAGGCAGTGGCTGCGAGCGAGGTAGATGGGTGCACGGGCGTGGGCGACGTGCTGGGCCGGCTCGTGGGCCGCGCGTGTGCTGGGAAGACGAGAAGGGTTGGCAGGCTGGTTGGGCTGACTGGCTGGCGCGAGACGAGCAGACCGAGGCGGCTTGCAAGGCCTACACCCTTTCTCTTCTTTTTCTATTTTATTTTTCATTTCTTCTCTTTTGTTTGAATTCGAATTTGGTTCTATAACTTGAATTCCAAATTGGTGCACCTAATTTATTGGAGTTTTAGGAGATTTTATTTAGCTATTTTGTATAACAAAAATAGGTGTAGTTTTGTTATACAAAAATAGAAATAATTCTCTTTTTAATCTTTTATTCCTTGCTTGGATTAATTAGTTGCTTCATGGTTTATTACTTCAAAGGAATTGATAAGCATAACATAAAGCAAATAGAATTCCAGATCATAATTTAATTTAACAATGTATGCATTACTTTATTTGTTATCATTTAAATAAACACAATTAACAAATGACATGCTATGCTTATGTGTTAACTTAGGTTGGGGTTAGACCTAATGCATCTCTTAGGTTGGGTTACTATACATAACACTCATCATCACATGGGAGTTCTAAGAAAAATTTTGTAGTTGGTATTTTTAGTGTGTGGATTTTTGGGTTGTTACAGCTGGAACTCGTCCTGACGAGCCTAAAACTGTGCAAAGTTGGCAGTGGTCTCCTAAGCCTGTCGTGCCTGATCCTGCTGCATCCGCTCAAGAATAGCAATCAAGGCGGGGTCCGTCTACGGTGTAGGTGGAGCTAAGCTACAACTGCCGGCCTCTGCATTATGTCTGCATGGAGGCATATGAGGAATCGGCAGATAGTCGTCATCCGAACTATCACTAGACTCTGTCACCTCCTACTGTGCCTCAAGCTGCTCCTCCTCAGTAGCAGCTATGCCTCTAATAATCTCGTCCTACTGAGCTGCTGACTCTAGAACATCTGGATGACAGCGAGGCTAAGTGGGTGCCTGTGGTGTGCTATGCCTAATCCTCTGTGCCATGTTATAAGCTAGAAACTCTATGGTGGCACCTCTGTACTCGGCAACCATCTCTGGGGTCCTTACTTGCATAGACTTAAGCATCAAGAATGTGATCCAATGTGCATATGGAAGCTGCCTATGACCCTTAAAGCCCTCAGCTATAGTATCCTCCATCTCTGATAGAAGGAGGTCCCAAATGTCGAACATGGTCTGCTGCATCAGGGCATTGAGGAGCTAGAGCTGTAGGCGAGTCAGACCCTCTCTGTATCCCAACCTGGGAAGAAGTGTCCTCTTGATGATAGCCTCTAGCACTTGAGCTATAGGAGTAAGGTCACTGGGGTTCCTCCTCGACCCCTCACCAAAGGGCTCCTTGAAGCAATGGCACACAAGATCTGTAGGGGGCACCATCCCTCCATGAGGACGCCTAGGAGGCTCCTACTGTCCATAACATACCTCATGTAACCTGACAGGTTGCTCCTGTAGCCTCAGTATCTCCCTAGCCCTAAAACTCATCACCCTGTAGTCTCTGCCTCTGAATGCAAAGTGAATAAAGTTATGCTGTGGGTCAACGTAGAGCAAAGCATAAAACTGTCGAACCCAGGATGGTACATACAATTGAGTCTGGCCAATCAGATCTATTAGCCCTGGAAAATATGATAAGTAAGGGTGGATATGCTCTTCGGCCGCTGCCACAATAGCCTCAATACTGCAGACTCTCTAAGATCTGAACACTGCCCCACTGTTGAGATAAGCATTGTAGAAATTCTCCTGTAGTGGCGTGTAGAAACCCTCTGCTGCTCTCTCATCCCTCCTCGGAGGAAACCACACCTCGAACTCTACAAATCTCAGCTGTCGAACCTGTCTGGCCGTGGTGGCCCTCAAGTCAAGATGTATCACTGGAGGCGGACCCTGTGGTCTAGGCGGTGGACGCGATCCCCTCCGCTGTGTAGCTGGCCTCGGTGGAACTATAACACTGGTATGACCAGAGCGATGTAGCTGGGGTGCCTGCTTGGTCTCCTTGGCCTACTGGCCCTCCTGAGTCTCCTGAGCTGGCTGAGGCTCTACTGGTGGGGGCTACTGCTGCTGTGGCTCGTGCTGGGACTCCCCCTGAGGCTAAGGCTCTTCAATAGCCAGACAACGTCCTACCATCATGATAGTCCTAGGTGGACCACCATGATGACGCTTAGCCTCCTCAACTGCTTCCCTCTGTGCTAGTGTAAGCTACTGATCTACAATGATAACACCACTGCGAGCACCGCCCCTCTCGGCACGCTCTGCGGCCTCAGCAACTACTGCTGCTCTCGTTGTCTCCACATTGGGCTACTTGTGCTTCTTAGATGTAACCTGCTTCGTCACCTTGCCTTTGGTTCCTATGGGCAAGCGAGGTGGGGGCCTCCGATCATCATCTCCTGGACCACCACCAACATTTTTGGTGCGAGCCATCTGATCTGACAAGAGAAAAACTGCCACTGTCAAGATCAACTGTCCACTAACACTTTCGAGGCTTGGCCCCAATCTGTACTCGTGAGCTTGGCTCTAAGTTAACTGACAACTGCACCTATCACCTCAACGGCACCGACTCACTGCACGATGGAATAGATGGATATATAGGTAAATACGATGTATCTAAAAGATGCGAAACCCTATGAGAGCAAGCAATGTAGGTACAAAATAGAAACGACTGGCTTGCTACCTGACGAACCGGCGATCCGATGAAAAGAAAAGGAGCGACGTCATGTGGGGAACCTTTAGAACCGGCTAGGGTTAGGGTGGAGTGGTGAATTGATGGCCTTGGTTGCAATTTAGGTCAATGCAATGAAAATGATCTAGATTAAATGAAGAGGATGCTAGGGCATGGCCTTACCGATGCTGTGAGAGCTTTGCAGTGACTCGGCGACAAGGGAGCACAGCAGACGTGTGAAAAGCGGACGGCGGTGGAGGGCTTGGTGGCGCTCGGTGCTCGGGAGCAGACGGCGGCACGTGCGGGCGATAGAAGATGGCGTGGTGAGGTGCTTGGTGCGGGCAAGAGCAGGGCGGATGGTGGCGAGTGACTGTGGTGGCATGTGGCTGTAGTGGCGCATGGTCGTGGAGCAGGGGCGAGCGCGGGCTGCACTCTGGCGACAAGGGTGCGCGGCGGCGTGGAACGAGGATGACTCATCGATTTGAGTACAGCGGCGCATGGTTAGGTCAAATGGCGTGAGATGAATCAGGTTATATGAGGGTCCCCCTCATGATAGAAATGGAAACAGAGATAAGAAACCTGATGCCGCATGAGACTAATGTGAGTGACCTCTCTCAAACCCTCACATTTTCAAAATATTTTGCCTTAGGCTATAATTCTTTTTAAAAAAATAGGCAATAAGAGGGCAAATGGAACAAAACGACAAAACAACATCCATGCATATGCAGTACTTTGTAAGTAAATCTAGTTGCTTGTCAAGTTTGATCCAAGGTTAAGCTTCTTCACATGCTTTTCAGCGGTTATCTTAACCATGTTAGACAAGCCCTATATGCATTACCAAAAATGAAACATGTTGTATATTACAATGAATGCAAGGGACAACACAAGCTCAAATTTTAGTGAAGTTACTAAAATCAAGTACATTGAGATCATTCCACAATATACAAAATGTAGCCTCATCTAGCGGTTTAGTGAAGATATCTGCTAATTGATCTTCGGTTCTTACAACTTCTAGTGATATATCATTTTTAGCAACATGATCTCTTAGAAAGTGATGGCGGATATCTATGTGCTTGGTGCAAGAGTGTTGAACCAGACTATTTGCAAGTTTTACTGCACTTTCATTGTCGCACAAAAGAGGTACCTTTTCTAGAACTACACCATAGTCTAGCAAAGTTTGTTTCATGTATAAAATTTGTGCACAACAAGCACCCGCAGCAATATATTCCGTTTCGACGGTGGACAAAGCCATACTATTTTGTTTCTTGGAGGACCAAGACACAAGTGATCTACCAAGCAAATGGCACCCTCCGGATGTGCTCTTTCTATCAACTTTGCATCCGGCATAATCTGAATCGAAATAGCTAACTAATTCAAATATAGCTCATTTGGGATACTAAAGGCCAATGCTTGGTGTGAGCTTAAGATACCTAAGGATTCTTTTTATGGCAATCAAATGTGTTTCCTTAGGATTAGCTTGAAATCTAGCACACATACACACACTAAACATGATGTCGGGCCTAGTGCGGTTAAATATAACAAGCTACCAATCATAGAACAGAGAGAGTTTGATCAACCGGGTTACCTCCCTCATCTAGGTCGAGATGTCCATTGGTAGGCATTGGTGTCTTAATTGGCTTACATTCATCCATCTTGAATCTCTTGAGAAGATCTTTTGTGTATTTCTCTTGAAAGATGAAGATGCCTTCTTTCATTTGCTTGACTTGAAAACCAAGAAAGAATGTAAGCTCACCAATCATGGACATCTCGAACTCCTTCGACATCAATTCACCAAATTCTTTGCATGAGTCTTCATTTGATGATCCAAAGATGATATCATCAATATATACTTGATAAATGAAGATATGCCCATCAAGCTTCTTGGTGAATAGTGTGGTGTCGACCTTCCCAATGGCGAAGCCCTTCTCAATGAGAAAGTCCCAAAGGCGCTCATACCAAGCTCTTGGGGCTTGCTTAAGCTCATATAGTGCCTTGGACAACCTATAAACATGATTAGGATATCTAGGGTCTTCAAACCCGGGAGGTTGATCAACATAGACTAGTTCATTAATAAAGCCATTTAAAAATGCACTTTTCACATCCATTTGATATAGTTTCATTTTATGATGTGATGCATATGCAAGTAGGATATGGATGGCTTCTAATCTTGCAACCGGTGCAAAGGTCTCTCCAAAATCCAAACCTTCAACTTAGGAGAACCCCTTTGCAACTAGTCTTGCCTTGTTCCTCACAACAACACCTTGATCATCTTGCTTGTTGCGGAACACCCACTTTGTTCCAATGACTCTTGCACCTTTTGGTCGCTCTTCAAGAGTCCAAACTTTATTGTGAGTGAAGTTATTCAACTCTTCATGCATGGCATTGATCCAATCCGGATCTTTGAGAGCTTCTTCTACCTTGGTAGGCTCATAGCAAGAGACAAAAGAGTGATGAGCAATAAATAAAGTAAGTTTTTGAGATCGAGTCATTACACCCTTTGATGGACTCCCTATGATGAGATCTTGTGGATGATCTTGTAGGAGAGATGTATTTCTTCTATTGACCACTTGAGGAGGAGGTTGTGGAGCATCAACATCTTGTGCTTGTACCACCATTTGCTCATGGAAGATATGAGTATCTTCATTTTCTACTCTCTCATCTTTTTCACCATCTTGTGGCACACTTGATGAAGAAGGTTGATCAATGACTTGTACATCATCGTCATCATCTTTTGGCTTGATATCTCCAACTGGAATGTTCTTCATAGCCTCCCTCAATGGTTCATCACCTACATCATCAAGATTCTCATGTGCTCCTTGGAAGCTGTTAGATTCATCGAATTCCACATCATATGTTTCTTCAACCAAGCCAGTGGCATGATTAAATACTCTATATGCTTTGGACTTTGATGAGTAACCAATAAGAAAACCAATATCACAACGTCTTTGGAACTTCCCTAGATGTTGCCGCTTCTTGTAGATGTAGCATTTACAACCAAACACCCTAAAGAAGGAGACGTCCGACTTCTTCCCATTGAGCAACTCATAAGGTGTCTTGCCAAGGAACTTTTGAAGGAATAGGTGGTTTGATGCATAGCATGTGGTGTTGACTGCTTCCACCCATAGAGCTTCGGGGGTGTTGTACTCATCTAGCATTGTCCTTGCAAGAGTGATCAAAGTCTGGTTCTTCCTCTCAACTACACTATTTTGTTGAGGAGTATAAGTTGCGGAGACTTCATGCTTGATCCCAACTTCATCACAATAAGCTTCAATGTTTGTGTTGTCAAATTCTTTTCCATTGTCACTTTTTATCTTCTTGAGCTTCACTTCAAATTCATTTTGAGCTCTCTTGGCAAACTTCTTGAAGCAAGATGCAACTTCGGATTTGTCTTGAAGGAAGAATACCCATGTATACCTTGAATAGTCATCAACAATCACAAGGCAATCGAGATTCCCTCCCAAACTCTTGTATGTTATAGGTCCAAATAAATCCATGTGTAGGAGTTCTAGCACCCTTGTGGTTAACATGAAAGCTTTTGTTGGATGAGTATTTGCAACTTGCTTGCCGGCTTGACATGCACTACAAAGCTTGTCCTTTTCAAACTTCACATCCTTCAACCCTCTCACCAAATCATTCTTCATAAGCTTCTTGAGTGAACCCATACCAACATTAGCAAGTCTTCTATGCCATAGCCACCCAAGTGTTGTTTTGGTGAATAGGCAAGTTTTCAAATTTGCATCTTTGGAGGTGAAGTCCACTAGATATAAGTTATTGTATCTAAATCCATTGAATATCACTTGATTATCATCTACCTTGGATACAACAACCTCCTTCTCGGTGAACAAGCATTGGAAGCTAAGATCACACAATTGTCCAACGGATAGCAAGTTGAAGCTCAATGAGGCAACATATAGCACATTGGAGATGGAATGATCATTTGATATTGCCACTTTGCCTAATCCTTTAACCTTGCCCTTTGAATTATCTCCAAATGTTATTTTCTCTTGTCCATCTACCTCTTCATCTAGTGAGGTGAACATACGAGGATCACCGGTCATATGTTGAGTGCAACCACTATCAATAACTCAATGACTTCCACCGGTCTTGTAGTTCACCTACACACAAGATATTCAAGCTTTAGGAATCCAAACTTGTTGAGGGCCCTTCACCTTCTCAACAAGTGACTTAGCCACCCAAATCTTCTTAGGCCTATTCTTGTTAGGGGGTCCTAAGAACATGACTTTCATCTTCCCACTAGAGTCCTTTCTAAGCATGTAGTGAGCATTGAAGGCAAAGGGTCTAGCATGCTTGGGCAAGGGTTGTGGCGGTGGAGTTTGGCACTCATGAGCAAAGTGGCATTCTTGTCCACACTCAAAACATCTCTTTGGCTTTGGCTTTGGCTTTGATTGTTGTTGTTGAACTTGAGCCTTCTTCTTTTCTACACTTGCCACATATCCAATGCCACTTCTATCCATTTTTATGACGGTGTTCATGAGTAGCTCACTTTGGAGGTTCTTGCCTCTAGCAAACTTGCTCAACCCAATCTTGAGATGCTCTTTCTCCAACTTGAGCTTCTTATTTTCTTCCTTTAGAGTATCATCTTTCTTCTATTCCTTGAGCTTCTTGTTTTCTTCTTTGAGCTTCTCATTCTCAAGGATCAACTCTTTGTCATGATCAAGAGTTTCTAGCACAATGGTGTTGTGGCTTTTCATTTCTTCAAGATCTTTCATGAGCTTTTTATTTGTGTTCTTGAGCTTGACATATTCATCATAGTCATTGCACTCAACCACTTGCTTGCCTTTGCCACTAGATCCTTGCTCAATGCTCTCATCAATCAAATCATCACATGATGTAGCTATATCAATCTTAACAACATGGTTAGTAGCATCATGTGGCTCATTTGGTAAAAATTCTTGAGCAATAATAAGAGTATCATGATTGATCTTAAGAGTTGTATACTCATCTTTTAGCTTGTTGTGGCTAGTGATGAGCTCATTGTGCACCCACTCAAGTTTATCATGTTTATCTTTAAGCTCTTTCTTAGAAGATTTGAGCTCCTTGAGTTTGGATGCTATAGAATTATTTGTTTCTTTGAGCTCAACATTAGCCTTTTCCAATGTATCACATTTTGCTAAAAGTGAATCATTTTTAGCATCAAGCTTTTCATTTTTAGCTCTACTCTTCCTAATGATCTTAGTGTATTTTCTTAGTATTTTGACAAGATCATCATATGAAGGTGAATCATCATCATCGCTATCGCTATCACTATCATCATCACTAGCATGTTCATCATCACTACTATCACCATCATTTGATACCTTGCATTCACCCTTGGCCATAAGGCATAGGTGTGTAGAGGATGATAGCGATGGTGGCGGTGAAGATGAAAGATCAATAGCAATGGCGGCCACCTTCTCATTGTCACTATCATCATCGGATGATCCACTTGATGAATCAATGTCCGTGAGCCAATCACCGACGATGTAGGTCTTTCCACTCTTCTTCTTATGGAAATCTCTCTTTTTGCCATCTCTCTTCTTGTATGGCTTGTTCTTCTTCTTCTCATCTTCATCTTCATTGCTTGAGTTATCTTTCTTGCCCTTGTTCTTGTTCTTGAACTTGTCTTTCTTGGGCTTTGTGCATTGATGAGCGAGATGGCCAAGTTCGCCACAATTATAGCAATCCATCTCAGAGATTGGCTTTCTTCTTGAGCTTGTGAAGAACTTCTTCTTCTTGCCATCGAACTTGATGCCACTCTTGTTGAGCTTCTTTAGCATCTTGGCGGTCTTCTTCACCATGAGAGCAAGGCTTTCATCATCAACTTCATCTTCACTTGAGCTTTCATACTCAAGTCCTGCCTTGCCCTTCTCTTGGCTAGCTTTGAATGCTAAGTCTTTGTCTTTCTTCTTGTTAGAGGATGAGCCATCTTGTGGTGTGATGTGCATGTACATCTCATGAGCATTGATCTTTCCCAAGATTTGTGTTGGTGTAGCAGCGGAAAGATCACCTTGATGTAGCACGGTCACAATATGCCCATATTTGTCAATGGGGAGGACACTCAAGATCTTTCTCACAACGTCGGATGGTGACATTTAAGTAAGTCCAAGCCCATTGACTTCCTCTACAAGAACATTTAAACGTGAATACATCTCATTAACACATTCTTTGGGAAGCATCTCAAATGAATTTAACTTTTTGATTACAGGATGATAGCATTCCTCATGCTCACTCTTGGTTCCCTCATGGAGCGCACAAACGTCCGACCATAGTGCATGGGCGTCTTTGTGGTTCCTTACGCGGTTAAACACATCTTTGCAAAGGCCTCTAAAGATGATGTTTCGAGCCTTTGCATTCCATTTTTCATAATTAACCTCATCGCCTTGTAAGTTAGTAGCATCCCGAGGTTTTGAGAAGCCTTATGAGGCAGCTCTAAGAATACCAACATCTAGAGCTTCTAAGTACGCCTCTATGTGGATTTTCCAATATGGAAAGTCATCTCTCTCAAAGATAGGAGAAGGTCCATCCCCGTGAGACATCTTGCTCTAAGCGGTTAAGCTTAAAACAGTGAGCACGAGGCTCTGATACCAATTGAAAGGATAAAGATGCCCAAGAGGGGGTGAATTGGGCTAATTCTAAATTTTCTTGCAATAATTAAATCCTACAGTTAGCCCAATTAACCCCTTGTGCCTAGAAAAGTGTTTCTATTAATCTAATGCACAACGAACTTACAACCTATGTTCCAAACTTACTATAGCATGGTAATTCTATGAATGTAAAGATAAGTATTGAATTGCTTAAAGTAAATGCTCAAAGTAAATAGAGAGAGAGGAACGCGGCGATGTTTTGCCAAGGTATCAGAGAGTCGCCACTCCCCACTAGTCCTCGTTGGAGCACCCACGTAAGGGTGTAGCTCCCCCTTGATCCGTGCAAGGATCAAGTGCTCTCTACGGGTTGATTCTTCGACACTTCGTCGCGGCGAATCACCCAAAACCGCTCACAACTTGAGTTGGGTCATCCACAAGCTCCGCCGGGTGATCACCAAGCTCCCAATCACCACCAAGCCATCTAGGTGATGGCGATCACCAAGAGTAACAAGCACGAGCTCTCACTTGACCACGCGAAGCCTAATGAGAACGGTGGATGCACACTTTGCTACTCTTGATTCACTAATGAGGCTACTCTCTTAGATTTATGAATCTCAATCACCTCACTAGGACCTTGCTCTTCTTGGCACTCACAAACGTGTTTCTCAGCTGTTGGAATGAGCAAAAGTAACTCCACACATGAGTGGAGCTTCTATTTATAAGGCAGCCTGAAAAACGAACCGTTATGAGCTTCTGCGGGGTGACCGGACGCTCTGGTCAGTTCAACCCGCACACCAGTGTTTAAGTGTTGACTGGACGCTGGCAGGGTCCGATCACCACTGACCGGACACGTCCGGTCGCATTAAACCCTCACTGGATGATTACTGTACTCGACCGGACGCTGGATCCTCAGGGTCCGGTCAGTATTGACCGGACACGTCTGGTCGTAGATTTCCTTCTCTGGAACCTTACTAGAGTCGACCGAACGCTACCTCTCAGCGTCCGGTCACTTGACCACTCCAGCGTCCAGTCACACCGAACGCAATCTCTTGATCAAATGAACTGACCGGACCCTGCGACTAGCGTCCAGTCACACCAGAGCCAGCGTCCGATCAGCATTTAACCCTCCATTCACTTCCAGCTCTCGAATATATATGAATGAAGTTTGCTCCATAGGATCATAGGGCTGTTGTGGAGCTACCTAGTGCTAGTTTTAACAAGTGTGCACCACACCTAACTCACTAGACTCATCTAGGTCAAGTTACCTGTCCATACCCCCCTTAATAGTATGGCCAAAGGAAAAACAAAGTCCTAAACTACTCTAAGTGTCTCTCCAACTCCAATCGACACTTAGAACTAGTTATCCTTAACCTTGTCGTCCATCCTTTGAAACCGAAACGATTTCCATCGTAGGGGCATGACCACCTCGATTGCCCAATTGATCTCCATTACCATGACCTAACTTAATTGCCTCTGCAAAACACACGTTAGTCATAGTAATCTTGTATTATCATTAATCACCAAAATCCAACTAGGGGCCTAGATGCTTTCAAGGAAGACTTTCGAGATTGCGACGTCTACCATCTCCTTTACGCGGGTCCTACCGGACCTGTAGATGATGACAGGGACGGCTCCATGTCGCGGCCCTGTTTATCACTGGCGCCATACGCGGACATTGTCAGTTGGTTGTGGCACTCCATTATGTCCCAGCAGACGGTATGGCTAGCTGAAGCCTCCGCTGGAGGTCGTATGGGAAGTAAGTAGCACAGCGCCGGCACGCCCGATGCTGTTGGCGACGTGCGTCCTCATACGTGGCCCATCGTGGCCGTGGGTTACGTCAAGACGCGTCTGCTCCCCTTCTGGCGTCAGAAGTTTGACCCTAGACTCGTACTTTTAGACCCGTAGTGGTTGGAGGCGGTACGAACCTCCGTCGGGCGAGGTGGTGCCTACGCCCTCGGGGTCAAGTGAGGCAAAGCTCGCGCCCAAGGGGTCGAGCGAGAGGAACCCGCTCCCTCGGGGTCAGGCGACGCGAAGCCCGCGCCCGAGGGGTCGAGCGAGGCTGAGCCCGTGCCCTCGTGGTCGGGCGAGGCGAACCCCTCGCTCGAGGGGTTGAGCGAGGCGAAGCCCGCGCTCTCGGGATCGGACGAGGCGGAGTCCGCGCCCTCTGGATCGAACGTGACGGGGCTCTCACCCGAGGGGTCGGGCGAGACGGAGCCTGCGCCCTTAGGGTCGGGTGACCCGCATCCCGTGTCCTTGAGGTCGGGCGAGACGGAGCCCGTGCCCTCAGGGCCGGGCGAGGCCAAGATACGCTCTTGACCATCCGAGGGAGTTAGCGTTCGCGGCCATTATCTTCCTTCTTCCAGGTATCCCTGATACTGATACCCGACACATCTGCTCCAATGCTCCGAAATGAGTCACCAAAGAGCCCCCAACCCGGACGAGTACTAGTCCTGCAAGCGAATAGATGCAGTTAGAACTTATAGAAAATAGAAACCACCATTGCAGAAAGCATATGCTTCCAAAACATTTACTTGAATTGTTTCCCATTTCCACAGTTACAGTGCCAAGGCAAAATTTGAAGGGTGGACTGTTCACAGTTTAGTTCAGTAAATGTCAATTGCTCAGAAATAGTTTCGACTCAGAAGGGAAAAGGTGAAAAAAAAACTAACATGTTTTTTTTATTCGAGAGGTGACAACCTTATTGCAGTAAGCACTAATGTAGAAAACACACAAATACACGTCATCAATTTCAGTTCGATCCCAATAGAAGAATAGGCAGAAACCCAGTATCACCAAAAGGCTAGTGTACCTGAGCTTAGGCTGATTAGCCAGTATTTTACAGCAAATGTACTCAAAAGACCATCTTTTTGTACACTGACAACGTTGTTTGGGAAAAACTACTATGGTATCACCACTCAGCTTAGTTGCGTATAATTAGTGACTTTAAACTGCAACCAGGTGACTAGGTGAGCCCATCACAATTACATGTACAAACACTAGAAACAATGAAGTTCCATAAAGTTATGCCAAGTGAACAAGTAAAAGCTTTAGGGCCAGTTAAGTTCCAAAATTTTTGGCAAAATGGGCACTGTAGCATTTTCGTTGTTATTTGGCAAATAGTGTCCAATCATGGTCTAATTAGGCTTAAAAGATTCGTCTCGTGGATTTCGTCTAAACTGTGTAATTAGTTTTATTTTTTATTTATATTTAATACTTCATGCATGCGTCTAAAGATTCGATGTGACGGGGAATGTGAAAAATTTTGCAAAATTTTTGGGGAACTAAGAGCATCTCCAAGAGTTTGTCAAATTTTACTTGGCAAATCTTGTGATTTACCAACTCCCAAAATTATATGCCAAGTAAAAAAACAATCCATCTCCAAGAGTTTGGCATTTTTGACTTGGTAAAATAAAAAAACCCGTTAACAAAACGAAGAGGCCCGCTAAGCGAACGAAGAGCCCCGCTAAGCGAACGAAGAGCCCCGCTAAGAAAAGAAGAGCCCCGGATGCCAAGCCGTATACGCGCGCGTATATTTGCGCGCGCGGAGGGAAGATTTGCCAAGTTGCTATTAATGCCAAGTTGTTTTGCCAAATTGTTGGAGGCTATTTTTTCTTGTTTTGCCAAAATTATATGGATGCCAAGTTGAGATAGCAAACTCTTGGAGATGCTCTAAACTGGGCCTTAGAATATTTGCTTAAATGCTGGAGGCAGGGAGTGAACAGATATAAGGTCCACATTATGGAAACTGAAATCAATAAACACTACCCAGACTAAACACATGTCAACAATGAAACAGCCTCACTGGGATACAAACCCTTCTAAATTTGAAACAATCGTCCAAAAGTTTGTCAATAAATTAGCGCTCGTCTTTTCTATTTCATTCATAATTTGTTGAATACAGTGGGATGCTCCATGAAAAATGGTTTTCAGAGTACAAGGCTCCTACATGGCAACAACTTTACAAAACAGCAAGCAGATCATGAGTGGCTTCCTGACTACGCTTTCCCTTTGCTACAGCAAAGAATACTAGCACAAGAAAAATCTTGCTACTATGAACAGACTGCAAGTATCTAACGCAAGCAAATTGTCTAATAGCAAGTGCACTATGTGGTGCCATAAAGGTCTAAGACTTGGATGAACCCACAATCATTGTTGTACAAACATAAAGCTATTCCAGCATCACAGTCACATGACAGTAATTTAAAGGGGAAAAAAGCATACCTCTCCATATCCTTGAATCCTCCTTGGTGACATAGATGGTGGGAAACCAAAATATGGATGGGCATCCAAGGTTTTACATGTCCTACATACTCTCTCAATATTTAAAGACTTAACCTCGAGAGAGATAAACTCTAAATATGTTGTATCCTGTTTTTTTATAATGTGAGCTAGGAAAACGTATCCTTCAGCATGACGAGTAATAACAAATTTACTAGTACCATGGAGAGGCAGTGGGATGGTACTCTTAAGATGCCACTTATAGGACTTATCAGTGCCATTTTGCAACAAGGTGTAATATTCCAAAGACTTGCCTTCATCAAGTCGACTAAACATCCCAACCTTGCCTTCCCCTGATTCCACAATGACGATATTTTGCTTTTCATGATGAGGAGGGAGGTCATATGTGGATAACTCCATAGTGTTCATGTCAAGCTTGACCAACTTGTTGCTGCAGTTTACTTTCCAATAGAAGCAACCATAGACGCATTGGCCTGAAATTAGCCTGTCAACTTCTCCATACAAGCCTAGATCAGCCCAACTGATAGATGTAGCAGCAGCCCAATGACCAGAGCTTGTAGAGAAGATAAATACCGACAATCTTGTCTCGGATCTTATCTTGGAAATCATCCATCAGATCACACTATTGAATTGTATTGTATGTTTGCATATGCTTTTAAATTCACCAAAATCCATACCAAACAAGCATTCATACCAAAAAGATCTCTACAAGCAACACGGGATGTTCAACTCTATTCCCAAATACGGCGCAACATCATCACGTAAGTGCCATGGGTGATTACTAATTTTATTTACATCTGAAGCACTGTTCCAAAGTACTTCGTTTGAGGAAAACTACCGAGGGAGGAGCGGTTTTACATTTACTCTATCACAACCACAGGGATTTTTATCTATATTTATATGTCTAATATTAAATTAAATTGGCTAGTAAGAGGAAAACTCATTCCCTCAGTCTCATTAGGCTTTCTGTGTGGAGCCAAAGTGGGCCTTCTGCTCTGGGTAATCGAGCTCAAATGGCCCTTTTAGTCTAGACCTGTTCTGATGCAGTTGCAGTTTCTTATTTATACCTAAAATAAAATAAAAAAGCTAGCTGACTGTTATGGACAGAAAACATTACACAGTTGCACACCCTTAAGAGCCAGAGATAGCTAGGATTCCGAGCGTGCAATCAAATGTAGGAACTCGAAAGAGAGTCTTCACAGTGGTACTATAGACAAGAAGATGATTCATTGCTCTGATGCTGCACGGTGCAAACACGATTCAGTGGTTAAAGTGATTATTTTGTTTGGACGCTGTAAAGCAACACTCTACCGCTTTGCTAATCTCTCAAGCCATCGTCAGTTGTCACAAAGACAATTATTGCATTCATGTTCCTAGGGGACTTGGAACCGCCAATGCAAGAAAAGGGTGTACCTTGGTACGCTTTGTTTTGTCTTGATGCTGCTCCACGCTGTTTGGTTGGGGTTTCCTGGCCCGTTACCAGCTCACGACGCAATCTGATTGCGCTTCTTCCAGTTTGGTCTGCTCACGGTATACACGTCTATAGTGCTTCTATTCAACTATACAAATATACATTGTAGCAAAATTGGAGATTCAAACTTAATCTAGAAAAATTCATTTGAAAATGACAATTTTCGTCCTCTAGTGTATATGCATAAAAAATTATTTTCATATTATTTTTTTTACAAAACAAGTTTGAATCTCAAATTTTGCTACAATACACATCTATATATGCACTATGAATGTGCATAGTTTAATCTTTTTTTGGAAAACTCCTAAGGGTGTGTTTGGAACGTGAGAAAATTTCTCTGTTTGTGTGTTTTTACAGTAAATTTGAATTGATTCCTATGAAATTTTTGAAGAATTCCTATGAAATTTTTGCGTTTCAAACTGGGCCTAAATATATTTTTCTAAAGAGTTTTCACGATTCCACCTAGGACAGGATTTGTACTGAACAAGATGTCTTGCGTCATATGGTTTCGTTACCCTACATGAGTTGTACATGACACGCACTAGTCAGTGTACGATGTGCACCGACGACAGAATCTAATGCTTGCTTGCAGGTTTCAAAGGCAGAAGCTGGAGTTGAGGGATTTGTTCTAAGCTGACACAACACTTCAATGAACTGTTATCAGCAAGATTTTAAGAAAGACATACCAGCCGCAACTGCAAGCAACTGTTTCCGATTCCATTACTCTCGCCGTGTTTAAGGGGGTAAAAAAACGGGACAAAACAACTGGAATTCAGATCGCTGCCAGTGAATCTGAAATCTGAATGTCTCGCAAAGCCTGAAGACTTCTGCTCTTGCTTTGGGCTGCAGGTAGTAAGACCGATCGTTTACGTGGCTTATAAGCCGGCTGATAGTGTTTCGTTGTGAGAAAAAAATACTATGTCATGGTTGATAAGCATGGCTGATACGATCAAGCGAACAGGACGAGCACTCAGCACTGTTACATTGTAAAGCGTAGTATAATAATGATTCGTTAAATATACACTGCAGCTACATTCACCATTCACCAAGCTACAGTGTCCTGATTCGGAATGGTAAGATGCAAAGTGCAACACAGAAGCCATGGGAGCATCTTTGGCTTGCAGTGGTGTGCATGTCGAAAGCTACGTCGACGGAGCAAGCAAGAGCAAGGAATCAGGAAAGCTGACACGCTCAAGCTAGGAATTGCACGCGTCCGCTCAAGCTAGGAATTACTACGTCGACGTAATAAATCCGGCCAGCATCGTCTTGCTCTTGCTCCCAATTGCATTGCCTGCTGCTCCTATCACAGCCTCAAACCTCCTCCGGCCTCCAGCCTCGAGACAGAGACAGCCAATCAGCCATGGCGGAGCCCAACAAAGAAACTGCTGCTACACCCCCTCCACTGCCGCAAGAAACGGTTCCCCATGCGCCTGCCGCCATGGCGGAGCCCCGCTTGGAAGCTGACACGCAGATTTCAGCCTCACAAGACACCGAAACCACCGGCGGTGGTGCTGCCACACTCGACTCTGCTCAGCCTAAAGCAGAGCCGGCCCACCAGCCGCCTCCGCCGCAAGAGACCGTAGACATGGCTGCGGTTGGCGCGCCGGAGCAAACCACGACGGAGGCAGACGCTCAGCCACCTGTGGCAACCATGTCACAGAAAATTGCCGCATTGCCTCCGCCAGCTGAAACACCGGCGCAAGAGAGTGCGGCGGCGGCCGCACCTACGCCGCCGCCGCCGCCGCCGCAGAAGCAAGAAGGCGGCGACCCGAAACTAGCCTCCTCGGTCCACGAGGAGGACAAGGGCGCGTCAAAGGCAAGGGTGGAGGAAGGAGAAGAGAAGCCCGCGCGTCGTCGCTGGCGATGCCTCCGCGCCGCCGTGTGCTTGCTCTTCCTCCGCCCCAAAAGCGGAGAGACGAAGCCGGCGACACCGCCGGGCGACAAGGAGGCGGTGTCAGGGCTGGAGGAGAAGAAGCCGATGCCAGGGGAGATGCCGCCGCCGCCCCAGAAGGACAGCGGCAGCGCTGTCCGTGTTCCATCCAAGCCTGAAGCGGGGAAGGGCGAAGGCGAGACGAAGCCGGCGGCGCTGGACGGCAAGCGGCCGGAGCCAGGGCAGGAGCAAGTGGCCACATTGCCTCCGCCAGCTGAGACATCGTCACAGGAGACGACGGCGACGGCGGCTGAGGCTGGGGCTGAGAAGCAACTCGCTGCACCAGCGCCACAGCAGCCACCGCGGAAGCAAGAAGGCGGCGCTCCGGAACAAGCCCCCTCGGTCCAGGAGGAGATGGACGCCGCACCGGCAGCGGCAAGGCCGCAGGAGGGAGAAGAGAAGCCAGCGCGTCGCCGGTGGCGATGCCTCCAGGCTGCCGTGGGCTTGCTATTCCTCCGCCCCAAAGGCGAAGAGACGAAGCCGCCGACGCCGGGGGAGATGCCGCTCCCGGTGGACAGCGCTGGTAAGGCTGCAGTAGAGAAGGGCGAAGGCGAGATGAAGCCGTCGGCGCAGGATGGCAAGAAGCCGGTGTCAGGGCAGGAAGAGCAGAAGCCAGCGGCGAAGAAGCCGAGCCGGAAGTACAGCCCTGGCGCTGCAAGGAAGGAGAAAGACCAAGGCGAAGAGAGCAAGGGCCGCCGTGATGAAACCCAAGCGGGGAAGACAACACCGCAGCTCGAAGGGGAGCACCCTTCGCTGAAGAAGTTTCGGAAGGCGGCCAGGCTGGTTCAGTTCCTCATGTCCTGGCTCAAGAAGGTGCGCTCCCAGAAGAGCGCCTGGAGCTCCCAGAAGAGCGCCTGGCTGCGAGAGCGCCTGGAGCACATCCTCGAGGAAGCCTTCACAAGGCTTCTCGCGACGGAGTACAACAAGGAGCTGAGCGGCGTGAGGCAGAAGTGCCTCCTCACCTTCTCCGTCTTCGAGCTCGCCTCCGAGGTGAAGAAGCAGGCCATGATCTACTGGTGGGTGGCAGAGTTCAACCTGCGGCACCGGAGCGATCCACCGGCTCATGCAGCGCGGGCTCCTCCTGCTGCTGCAGGTGGCGGCGGAAGAAGTGATAAGCCGGTGGCGGCGCCGCAGGGTAAAGGCGCGGACGCCGACAGAAGGGATGATGACGCCGAAGGCATCTTCTTCATGCTTTCTGATCATGGCTTCCTGGTGCCGATAAAGAACTGGTGCAGCAAGGTGATCCATGGCTGCCAGGTGAACCCCCTGGTGCACTGGATGCTGAAGCGGCAGGCGAGGGGTGATCGCTTCGCCGAGCTGGACGCCAAGGGCAGCCCCGCGGACCTGCAACTCAACTCCAGCATCCTTTGCCTGACAGCAGGCAATCGTCCCGTGCTGCAGAGGATGCGCATGGAAGATGAGTCACAGCCACATCAGGCCAGGAAGAAAGATGAGTCACAGGCCGGGAGAAAAAGCAAGAAGGTAACAAAGGAGCCTTCCCTGCAGAGCAAGGGCAACCGTGACCAGGACCAGGACCAGGACCAGGACCAGCAGCAACCGACGACGAAAGATGAGGCACAGGTCGGGAGCAAATCCATGGCAGCAGCAGATAAGGCACCTTCCCACAAAGACGAAGACTCGACCCAAGCTAAGGAGGACCAGCTAATCAAGGTACAATTCATCAACACTTTATTATCGAATCTATTTAGTTTAGACCATGACAACATTGCAATCCACATTTCTTAAGATAAGAAATATGGTTGCTCCTCTTGTATATTTTAAACTTCTATATTAATAATACATTACAAGGGTTGGATTCTATAGACACGGTTATATATCACTAGTCCAGTAACTCAAGCGTACAGCAATGAGAAACTCCAATCCGTTCCAAAATTAGAACTTTGTCAAATGCATATGATGTGGATTTTATAAGTGTATGATTTCTTATGTGCATATAGTGACTTCTGCAAAATTGTTTTTCTAGTTCTAACTAACATTCTTGATATTATTATGATATTTCTTCACAAAAAATCATTTTCTTTTTTTTCTTGTCTGCTCATAAGACTCTGCCACATAGTAGTTATCAGAGAAAAATCAAATAATTTCTCTTACAATATATTGCCAATTCCTAAAGAATCAACATAATCTCATAGGCGCTTTGAACACAAATCTATTGATGCAAGTTTTATGTCCTATAAACTTGTATATAATTTGAAAAACTATTTTTCAAAATTTTTGAATTTTCACTTTTCCCGTGCAAATATGATTACCATTCTAGGATGGAGGTGTACTATTTAGGTGAAAAGCACAGAAACAGTCCAAGGGACAACGATACTTTTAGGTTAAGAGATGCGGATAACTTAGAAATAGGTGTAAGGGGTACCTTATATGATTTTTTTTGGAGGGGGCACTTTGGTTTATATTTGGCAGAATAACCATTTTGGTCCTTCAACTATTACTTGGGGCTCCGTTTCTTCCCTGAACTTTCGAAACGGCCGTTTTAGTCCTCAAACTCTACTTTTATGCTCAAATTCATCCTAGAACTATGAAGATGATCATTTTAGTCCTCAAACTTTGCATTTTAGGCTCAATTTCATTTATAAACTATCAAAGTGTATTTTGTTCTTTAAACTTTTATTTTCAACTCAAATTTATCTACGTTCTACGTGGAACGCTGCACTGTTGCACCTGGTCAGCTCCAATACCACCGGCGATTGGAGATAGAACATAATATTCATAAAAAACTCTTTGATGGCTATTAATAATTCTAAGTTGTTATTTTTAGTGTTACTTTATAATGGTACCATTTATATATATCCGACTAAATGATATTTGTGGGAGCAATTACAATTGCATTGAACACTATTTATTCTTTAAGAATACATGGATATACTAAAACAATAGCAGATCTATAATTTTGATAATTTATGGATGAAATTATGCCTAAAATATAAAGTTTTCTTTTTGAATAGATAAAATTGAGTTGAAAATAAAAGTTAAATGCACTTTGATAGTTTATGGATGAAATTGAGCCCAAACTATAAAATTTGAGGACTGAAACAATCATCTTCATAGTTGTAGGATGAAATTGATCCTAAAACTAAAGTTTGAGGACCTAAACGACCATTTTAAAAGTTTAAAGATAAAATTAAGCCTCGAGTAATAGTTGAGGGACCAAAATGGCTATTGTGCCTTTATATTTTATCGGAAGCAATGTAATGAGAACCTAGCAACAAATATAGGGTAAATTATGTTTGTCAAAAAAAGAGAGTAAATTATGCGTGTGTGGCTAAATTATTACTATATTGTTATTCAGGTCTGTGTATTATCGAACGGCATATTAAGATCTCTAATCTTATCTAAATGACTCGGTCACTTAGATAAGATTATATACCCTTATATGCAACTTGATAGCACTGGGTTATGAAAATCTAGTAACAGTCCAGATAATAAAATTGTATGGGTATGTATAATTTTCTTTCATTTGGTCCAGTTCATTTTCTCAATTTAAGGCAACCAGTGCCTGCAACGCACTATATTAGTAGATGCCTAATGTGTTATAGGCGAATGAACTTAATTCTAATTTTGTTGTACAAGCTATGTACTACTGCATTGCAACGATATATATGTACTTACTAATGTGCACAAGTACACATAAATGATGTTCTTGACACATATACTTTGTTGTAGGGAGCACAAAACATCAAGTCCAGCTCTGAACTCGAACATGTTGATATTCCACCATTATTTGAAGGGAAGCGAGTGATCCTCAATGTCAATGCACATGTGTACCCCATATCCAAGTTCGCATTCTTGAACCTTGCCGAATGCTTGGTTGTGCTGCAGCTTGGCCGGTGGAATAATCTTGACGACAAGACATACATGGAGGTGGATGGACTGGATTCACGGAATGCCATCGGCTTGCTCAAGAACCTCCGATACCTTGGTCTCCGTGGGCTATCACGGCTAACAAAGCTCCCAAAAGGGATCGAGAGCCTTAAGAAACTTGTAATCCTAGACATGCGAGGCTGCCAAAACCTAGTCAAAGTCACGGCAAGTGTCATCACACAATTGAAACAGCTTACCCATTTGGATCTCACTGAGTGCTACATGTTGGAGCACATTGACCGAGGAATCACATTCCTCACAGAGTTGCAGGTGTTCAAGGGCTTCGTGTTCGCAACTGGAACACAAGGGAAGAAGGCATGTCGAATACAAGACCTCAAAAAGTTGAAGAAGCTCCAAAAGCTCACTGTTAGCATCACCACTGATGCTAATGTAGGCAAAGGTGAGATGGCAGATCTTAAGCACCTCACCAGCCTTCGAAAACTCACAATTACGTGGAGTGAGATACCAAGCATATTGAAGGGTGACATAGAAAAGGTGAAAAAGAAGCGGGATGATCTTGTGGAGAGATGGACCAGCTTTTAGTTGCCAAAAGACCTCATGAAACTAGACATTCGGTGCTACCCCAAGGAAAAGCTAGAACTTGAATGGCATGAGAAGCTCGAGAAGCTATACTTGAGAGGTGGAGACATGGAAAGGTTTTCCACAAAGAAATCAACCCCCATCAAGACATTGCGTCTCAGGTATCTCCAAAATTTCAAAATGGGATGGGATGATATCCGTTTAGAATTGGAAAAAATTGAATATGTGGAAATTGTGGTTAATAAGGATGCAACACAAGAAAAGGATAAGGATGATGTTGTGAAGCATATAGATGAGGAAGTGGTCAAGAGTCTGATGAAGATACCAGATTTTACATTGGATATGCATGGAGTATGGACGAAGGATGAGAAGGAAGAGCGTAACCAAAAGTTTCATGCAACTAATAAAGATGTTGCTGGGATGGATAAAGGTCAGGACGATGCCATTGGGAAGAACAAAGGTGCACTATCTAACTTTCATTCTTCACATTTGTATAACAATGTAATCATTATTACTAAACATATCATAACTAATTCTCAAGGGTTCCTAGTTCATTCTTTGATCATGTTTTTCTTTCAGCTGGACCATCAGAACCAACTAAAGATTCCAGTACTGAAACTGCTAGTGGCATCACAAATGTTAATAAGGATGGAGACAAAGCTACTACCAAAGAACAAGTAGGTCCTATCTTCTCCAAAGATATATAAACCTAGATTCAATTTTTAAACTGTCATTATACTTTAAATTGACAATAACATTCCTTATTCAATTTAACAGCCAAAGAAGAAAGAGTAGCAACCCAAGAGGGGTCGTAATAGTTGAAGATAGATCCAATCTCCATTAAGTAGAGAGTGTGGTTAAGCTGACATAGGTATAGCACAACAATGCTAGCTATGTTGTACCGAAGCATCAACAATGAATGTATTTGTACATTATTTTAGTGCAAGCTAATATATGTGGCCAAATAATGTAGACATTTATAACTATAATAGGGGTGGAGAGTTTGTCTCAAATGCAAGCATGCAGTACATATGAGATGTCCATACCCTTAGGGGCTTCAAGATGTAACATTCTATATATGACACAAAGAAAATTCTTGTGTTTGTAACCTTAAACAAGAGGCTCAAAAAGATGTCTTTACTTAACAAACATTTTACATGTGTTGACGAAGCTAGCGATAATAAACTCTAAAAAAACTAGTGTTGACAAAGCTACAATGAAGCCTCAAGAAAACTCGTGGTAGTAATTGATCAACTAATGTAGTGTACCTAATACATAATGAATATATAGGGGAACAAGTTATGCGTGGAGTGACTCCATCCTTGAGCATAGAAATTCTGGTTTTCATGAGTGAGAAACATGAATGTTTTACCAATAGTACTCTTGTAAGCATGAAACATAATAAGTGTATATATATATATATATATATATATATATATATATATATATATATATATATATATATATATATATATATATATATATAAACGCTTATTATGTTTCATGCTTACAAGTATGTGGTGTAGCTGTATAAGTGTACCTTATGCTCATAATCGTAGAAAAACTGTTAAATAAATAATCTTATAAATTATGTTGTGTTATTTCCAGACACTACTAGAAATGTACTTTCAGAGACGGTCGTTTTCTATTAAAAAGAGGTGACGTCCCGACCACCTTTGCGAGTCATTTTTAGACAGGTAGGCAGGCCATCTCTATGACTATTAACAGAGGCAACACACTTAGGTTCACTGCCTCTATAAACCATTAACAGAGGCGTCCAACCTAAGATTGTTGTCTTTGTTAATAATTTTCAATTATTTAAAATTTCCTGCTCTTTTTGAGTTTATTTTTCGTGTTTGTGTTTGTTTTCATATAAAAAATACATGTCTCGACAATTAAATGCAATATTTGACCATCAATATATAGATCACATGTCTCGTTTGGCGTAGCATGAATATTACAAACTAAACTAGGTATATATAAGGTAAGTAAAGTCAATATTTCATGTGTGTGTACATTCATAACATTATTAAACGAATCTAGGTTTAGTTTCAAGCTCTTTGTAGTATCCTTAAGTGCTAGATTCTCCCACGCTCGAAGGTTGTTGGTACTTGTGATTTGGCTAAGAGTCTATGAGATGAATGCTTGTAGAGCGAGCATCAACTCGAACTATTGATCACCTTCTACGAGATAACATTGAAGAAATGACATTTGTCTGATGACCACCTTCATGTATCATAGAAATGATAAATCTTTAATCTAGACTAGGCTCTTGACGTTGGATGAGAAACTTGTGGACACTCCCCCCCCCCCCCCCCCCCCCCCCCCACCCCACACACACACACACTCGCTCGACCACTTGCACACCACCGTCTTCTCATCTGCAGTCACATATTCTCCATGTAGATCCTTCTTCCTCATCATGACAAACCACGACACTCTTCCCAATGTCCTTAATTTGCTTCTTCTTCGCCGCCATCGAGGCTCTTGCATCATTCGTATCAGCATGATAGCTAGTGTTCCTATTGTAACAACTCACGCCATTCCAACTTTCATAACTGGTGCTGTGGTTAGGGCACATGTGATAAGGACATGCTATGATGTCTAAATAAATTTATAATCTTTCACGGTACAAGATAACAAGATATTTTTTTGATTTTTTATTGCAGTAGCAATCGCAAAAGTAAACTAATACTCCTTTATTGTGCAATAATAAAATATCACATGGCCAGTCGGAGATATATGTGATTCATGTTTCTAAATTTAAGTCACATATATAAGATCCTTAGCAATAGTGGGGGAGCCACTGCCCAGCTAGCATCAACGAGATTCAAAAGAAAATTTTCTTTGTATCAAAGAAAAACACCGTAACACTGTAATTTATTTGGTAAATATTTTTGTATGATGGGGATCCTCCAGGCTCCTAAAAGTTCGGACTCCGCTACTGTTTTAGCAACACATATAGGCATGTAGTGCCGGGGCTAGAATGACGTGTTTAGGTCTTGCTAATTCCTTTGTCCTATTATTCTCACTCTTTCTCCTCTTTATCTTATCTTTCTCATTTTTTTCTCCTACATCATCTTCATCCTCCTCCACGCCGTATCTACCTCTACACACAGACATGTTGGATGGTTAAAAAAACTTCTTTCAAAGTTCATTTAAATATTGCTAACGTTCCGAAACTTCATAAAATTCTTTATGAAGTATGTAATTCCTTGGTGGATACTCTTTTGCTATGTGTAATTATAATCTAGAGCAGTTCCATCAAAGAAAAAGACTACTATGAGCGCACGGCCCACATGGCAGATACAGATGGATATCACCGATATTACATTTGTTTTCATATTTCTGTCCGGATTCGGATTCGAACACAGATAGTGTCAACTATGTCGGATAGGATACGATTGGATATCGACATCATAAATATGCGATTTGAGTATTCGGATACGGATGCGGTATCAAATGTTGGATATCCGGACTCGGATACGGACATATCTCAACCCCTCTAAACGGATTCGGTTTCAAATACAGTCGAAAAATATCCGTACCGTTTTCATCCCTACTCTCCACTGCTTCCAAACAACCACTTCCCAACCGTCTCTTACCAAATGACATCCGGGACCCACCAGTCATCCCCATACGCCCGACCCAAGCAGCAGATAGAGGCATTGGATCCACGTGCGCATCCAAAACTGATACTCCGACCCACCAAAAGCAGCGACCATTAATTTTCCCCCTCCTTTTATTTAATTCCTTGGATTAAACCAAGCAGCAAATTCTTGCCGTAGAAAATAGAATTCCCAGCAGAAATAGGTGCATCATCGCGTTCTTGTAATCTACTAAAATTCTTCCATTTTTTCAGTAATCCTTTTCCCTTCTCCCGCATCGATCGGACCAGGAACAGAGGGTAGAATCACAGGTAGAAAGAAGGGAAACAAGAACTGAATTAGCCAGTGGTAATTCCGGCCTCCATTCGGTGGATTTATCCAATACGATGCCAAGATTGGCCGCTGAATCGTGACTCGTGAGTTCTTGCCCTCCTTTTAGGGTTTCTGATTCCTCGCCACGAGATAAGTTGCGGCAATCGTAACACCCCTTTTCTTTTTGGTCTTTGCCTCAGAATTCTCTGACGAATTTCTCGTGGATTCCGTGGAGAAAGGTGTGACCTTTGCGATGCAGTACAACCACCGCAGCCGCTTGCCTCCGCCGCCGTTCGGCCGCGGCGGGTATCCCCGCGGCCACAAGCAGCCGTACTACGCTCCGCCTCCTCCTCCGCCGTTTCCTCCGGCGCCGCCGCCGCCGCCACTAGAGCGCAAGTACGAGGTGCTGATGGAGGCCGGTCGCCTCGCCGCCGAGTATCTGGTCGCCCAGGGCGTGCTCCCGCCGGATGCCCTGCAGCGCGGCGCCGGCGTCTCAGGCGCGTGGCCCGCTCATCCTCTTCCTCCGCCCCCGCAGCTGCCACCGCAGGAACCCCCTGGGTTTTATGGCCGGAGGAGGTATGAAGATGAATACAACAATAACCCTAGCGGCCGGCCTAGGCGAGCCAATGGCACTACTAGTAGCATCAGTGGCAGAGATGATTGCAGCCGTGGCAGCTACAATGGAAGAGGGAAGAGGAAGTATGGGGAATACAGGAGGGGGTATTTGGATTCAGGGAGGGACAGGGAGAAGGAGAGGGGAAGGCCATTTCCAAATGGCCAGCGCTATGAGGATGGGGATGAAGATGGGGCACCTGGGTTTCGGAGGGAGCAACGCGGCAATCGGGGGAGTGATGAGGTGAGAACTAGTGTTACAGAGGCAGTGAGGGAGGGGACACCATTGTCAGCGAAGGCTGTAGCAGGGTTATGCATGGAGGATACAACGTCGAAGATTATGAGCTCTGTCAAAGATACTAGTAAGGATGCTACTGATGCGCCAAAGGTGCTGGAGGAGACTGAGGAAGGTGAGGTGGAGGATGACAGTGAGACGCAGAATTCAGAAACTGAAGTGATCAAGCAAGGGATAGACACCGATGTAAATCATGCTTCTTGTCGTGTTGTTACAGAGTCAGATGCCAACCAGTTACCAGATGGTAAGATTCAAGATGAGATTCTTGATGAGGAAGCTGAATATGACAAAAAAGTTATGGACGAGGCTACTTTGGATCACAACACTTCTGATGGTGAGGTGACAAATATGGAAGTTGAGATGCAAGTTGGTAAGAAGAGTTTGATTGACTATTGTAACTTCACAAGAACCCCAACAAGGCCCAGGTCTATGCGTGCACACAGAAATGCAGCGTCTATCCCAGGAGAAACTGCAGTAGTTGAAACAGTTGATCTAGTTTCTTCTGGTCAAGCTTCACAGATGGTAATCGGTGAATCTGCTGAGAGATCTTTGACTAACAGTGCGTCAGAAAACAGAGAAGATAAAATTTACCAAGAAAACACTAGCTGTGGTGATGTCTGTGCTCCACCAAAAGAGTCGATGCTTCTTCAAGAAATTGGAATACCAGCTGTGACTGAAGACATGGCAGAAGAGAAGGTTGGTGCACAACCACATGCGGTCATCCAGCAATATAAGGAAGAAACTAACTTATCTCCGTTAACGGATGCCCTTGAGAAGAGCTCGATGCAGGAAACCACCTTATCTCCATTTGCAGCTTCTCACAAGGATAAGTTGACGCAAGAGGATGGCTTGATGCAAGAAGCTGATTTATCTCCATTGACAGCTAATCACAGGGATAGCTTGATTGAAGAAACCGAATTGCCTCCATCAACAGCTTCTCACAAGGACAGCTTGATTGAGGAAACTAACTTAACTCAGACAATATCTTCTTATGAGAATAACTTGAAGTTACAATTTAAGGAAGGAACACAGATCTGTGATATTGATATGCTGCCACAAGATGTGCACCTGATTGAGTTGCCCGATCAAAGGAAAATCATTGATCGTGATGTTGGTGCTGAATCTGTCATCGAAATGGAAGAAGGAAAGCTGCATCAATCTAGCTCACTAAATCTATCGGATCTTGACCTAGTTGGCAGTACAGAGGTTGCCGCTATACACAATAATCCAGTGTTGGTCCAGCCGTCTGCAGCTGGATCTTCCGCAGAGTCAAATAATAAGCAGCAAGAAGATCCTGAAACTTTTACAGGTGCCAATTCCAGTCCTACAGATGATTTATGTCAGCTTCCATTAGACAATAAGGATGTTCAGGTAATTGATATAGAACGTGGCACACCAGTTGAAGTTGGTGGATTTGATTTGTCGAGGTCAATACACAATAATCCAGTGTTGGTCCAGCCATCTGCAGCTGGATCTTCCGCAGAGTCAAATAATAAACAGCAAGAAGATCCTGAAACTTTTACAGGTGCCGATGCCAGTCCTACAGATGATTTATGCCAGCTTCCATTAGACAATAAGGATGTTCAAGTAATTGATATAGAATGTGGCACACCAGTTGATGTTAGTGGATTTGATTTGTCAAAGTCAAAGTGAGTTTCTTCAACTTCAATTATTTCCTAGTCTATGCTGATTCAATAAATTTCAATTTTTTTGTAGCGAAATGTTTGCATCATATAGGAATTCTTGGTAGTCTTGAACATGGTCTCCAAAGTCCTTCATGTCTCTCTGGCCTTTTCCCTGTGTGTCAAGAGACCAGTCAGATAGATGGTTCATGACAGTGTTTGTTTCGTTAGCACACCAATATATTGTTTGTTTTCAGTGTCATGGTATTTCTGCTAAAAGTTATACAATTTGATTCAACCAGGAATGAGATGGTGTGCTCTAGCATGGATAGCATCATGGACCCTGGCAATGGAATACATACGGATGTTCTTCCTGGTATTCAAGATGGTTACAGCCTTGCATTTTCCGATTTTCTCGGTTCTGATATACCATGCTACCCATCAATGCAATCAGATCTTCATGCTGGAATAGGTGCCAATGACCCAGAGGTGAGGACGGGAGGCTGCCTGGTACTTTTATGTAGTTTTTCTTTCCTACTTGCAGGCAATTAGTGAAGTTCCAGGAAATAATTACTGTATTTCTTGCATGAATAACATATTGAAGTATATGATTTTCCCATCTTTCAGGGTATTACTGTCATGGATGATCCAATATATGGGTCTCTCACTGATATTGGTAAGTTGATGATTTTCTTCTATTCCCTTAATATACTATGTCTAATACGTTCCTGCTTTAGCTCTCCATGCCCACTTGTCTGTTTTTTGTGTACTCCCAGTTTCAGATGCATATACTTACAAAATTTCAGTCTCTCCATAACCTATGATCAAAGCCATAGATAGATCAACAGTTCTGAATTTGTTTTTATTCCAAAATCACTTGTCAGTGTTGGTAGCACGTATCGTTGGATCATGTTTGGCCTTTCCTATTTAGTGGGGCAATGTGGTTCCTTGACCTGTGTTGACCAAAATGTGTTTTAGATGGCCCTTCCTCTTTTGGTTTGCCTTATGCGAGAATAGCTGGACTGACCTTTATTGAGTATTGACCATACTCAGGCACTGCTGGATGCAGCCTCTTTTGTTTTATTAGGAATGGAACAAGACATGATTTATAACTTCACTTACATGACGTTTGCCATATTTCTATTGACTTAATTGGAAATGATATTGCCAAATAATGATAGTAGCTGTACCTCCAGTGAACTTATAAATTGATAAAAAAAATTGCCCTGAAAGAATCTTAGGTTTCACGAAAATTTCAAATACATGATGCAGTCATTACTCATTAGCCAGCAAGTTAGTCCGTACAGTGCAAAGGGTAAATCTCAGGCTAGAGTGATAATAATGAACTTAAAATCACTTTTTGGCCCTAGTCACCCTGGTATTTATAGATTGTGGGACTTTGAAGAACACGTTTAGGTTAGGATTGCTACTTGTGTCCATGAACCTAGAAATTTTGGCCAAAGGGATGATTCTTGGATCACTAATTTCATCTAAGCAACTTTCCAGTACTTGAGCAAACACCATCAACCACGATGAGATGAGATCCTCATCGCCCTGTGAAACCTAGCTGGTACAGCCTTCACATACCTTCTACAGTGCGAAAGCCACACTACTCTCTTGCGTAACCCCCTATTTGTTATTTTGGGCTCCCATTTGTTTGAGGCATACAGACCTTACCCCGGTATTCAAACTTAGTGACTACTTGGAATTTTAACCTGTGACCTAAAAGCTTTGTGTGTCACTACTGGCCAGGCCAACTTGCACAAACAATCTACATCAATGCGGCAGTTAGTTAGCAAGTGGCCGCACTAACACGTTTATACATAGAGATGGGTTGCACTACACCTTTCCTGTGCAACTTCCAAACTAGAATACTGCAAGTGCTAGCCCCGCGTGTTCTGTGCTGGCTTTGCTCATACTGCTCAAACAACAACAACAACAAAGTCTTTAAGTCCCAAACAAGTTGGGGTAGGCTAGAGTTGAAACCCAACAGAAGCAAAGGTTCAGGCACGTGAATAGCTGTCTTCCAAGCACTCCTATCTAAGGCTAAGTCTTTGGGTATATTCCATCCTTTCAAGTCTCCTTTTATTGCCTCTACCCAAGTCAACTTCGGTCTTCCTCTGCCTCTCTTCACGTTACTATCCTGACTTAGGATTCCACTACGCACCGGTGCATCTAGAGGTCTCCGTTACACATGTCCAAACCATCTCAACCGGTGTTGGACAAGCTTTTCTTCAATTGGCGCTACTCCTAATCTCTCACGTATATCATCGTTCCGAACTCGATCCCTTCTTGTATGACCGCAAATCCAACGCAACATACGCATTTCTGCGACACTTAGCTGTTGAATATGTCGTCTTTTCGTAGGCCAACATTCTGCACCATACAACATAGCAGGTCTAATCGCCGTCCTATAAAACTTGCCTTTTAGCTTCTGTGGTACCCTTTTGTCACATAGAACACCAGACGCTTGCCGTCACTTCATCCACCCTGCTTTGATTCTATGGCTAACATCTTCATCAATATCCCCGTCCCTCTGTAGCATTGATCCTAAATATCGAAAGGTATCCTTTCTAGGCACTACTTGACCTTCCAAACTAACATCTTCCTCCTCCCGAGTAGTAGTGCCGAAGTCACATCTCATATACTCAGTTTTAGTTCTACTAAGTCTAAAACCTTTGGACTCCAAAGTCTCCCATCATAACTCCAGTTTTCGATTCACTCATGTCCGGCTTTCATCAACTAGCACTACATCGTCCGCGAAAAGCATACACCAAGGGATGTCTCCTTGTATGTCCCTTGTGACCTCATCCATCACTAAAGCAAACAAATAAGGGCTCAAAGCTGACCTTTGATGTAGTCCTATCCTAATCGGGAAGTCATTCGTGTCACCATCACTTGTTCGAACTCTAGTCACAACATTGTTGTACATGTCCTTAATGAGCCCGACGTACTTCGTTGGGACTTTATGTTTGTCCAACGTCCACCACATAACATTTCTTAGTATTTTATCATAAGCCTTCTCCAAGTCAATAAAAATCATGTGTAGGTCCTTCTTCTTCTCCCTATACCGCTCCATAACTTGTCTTATTAAGAAAATGGCTTCTATGGTTGACCTTCCGGGCATGAAACCAAATTGGTTCATAGAGACCCGCGTTATTGCTCTCAAGCGATGCTCGATAACTCTCTCCCATAGCTTCATAGTATGGCTCATCAACTTAATTCCTCGGTAATTTGTACAACTTTGAATATCCTCTTTATTCTTGTAGATCGGTACCAATATACTTCTCCTCCACTCATTAGGCATCTTGTTCGATCGAAAAATATGGTTGAACAGCTTGGTTAACCATACTACAGCTATGTCCCCGAGGCATCTCCACACCTCGATTGGGATACCATCCGGTCCCATCGCCTTACCTCCTTTCATCCTTTTCAATGCCTCTCCGACCTCAGATTCTTGGATTCTCCGCACAAAGCGCCTATTGGTGTCATCAAAAGAGTCATACAACTGAAAGGTTGTGTCCATATTCTCACCATTGAACAATTTGTCAAAATACTCTTGCCATCGATGTCGGATCTCATCCTCCTTTACCAAGAGATGCTCCCTTTCATCCTTAATGCACTTAACTTGGTTGAAGTCCTGTGTCTTTCTCTCACGAACCCTAGCCATCCTATAAATGTCCTTCTCTCCTTCCTTCGTACTCAAATGTTGGTAAAGATCCTCGTACGCTCTACCCTTTGCCACACTTACAGCTCGCTTTGCAGTCTTCTTTGCCACCTTATACTTCTCTATGTTGTCCACACTCCTGTCATGGTACAAGCGTCTATAGCATTCTTTCTTCTCCTTAATAGCCCTTTGGACTTCCTCGTTCCACCACCAAGTATCTTTAGCCTCACGTCCCCTTCCTTTGGTTACTCCACACACCTCTGAGGCTACCTTCCGAATGTTGGTTGCCATCTTGTCCCACATATTGTTTATGTCGTCTTCTTCCTTCCAAGAGCCCCCCTTTGATAACACTTTCCCTAAATACCTCTGACGTCTCCCCTTTCAGTTTCCACCACTTTGTTCTTTCAATCTTAGCTTATTTATCCCTACGGGCACGCATCTGAAAACGAAAATCTGCCACCAAAAGCTTATGTTGAGAAACAACACACTCCCCTGGTATCACCTTGCAATCCAAGCATGCTTGTTTGTCCTTTCTTCTTGCGAGGACAGTCAATCTGACTACAGTGTTGTCCGCTACTGAAGGTCACTAGATGAGATTCTCTCTTTCTAAAGAAAGTGTTGGCTATCATCATGTCAAAAGCTACCGCGAAGTCTAGAGCTTCCTCCCCCTCCTGATTCCTACTACCATATCCAAAACCTCCATGAACTGCCTCGAAACCTGCGCTTGTAGTACCTACATGCCCATTAAGATCTCCTCCTATAAAAAGCTTCTCACTACTAGGTATAGCTCTAACCAGTCCATCTAAGTCTTCCCAGAACTGTCTCTTAGCACTCTCGTCGAGGCCTACTTGGGGGGCATACGCACTAATTACGTTCAAGACCATATCACCAACGACAAGCTTGACTAAGATAATCCTATCTCCTTGCCTTCTCACTCCCTCCACACCATTCTTGAGGCTCTTATCAATCAAAACTCCTACTCCATTTCTATTCGCGACTGTCCCTGTATACCAAAGCTTGAAACCTGTATTGTCCACCTCCTTCGCCTTCTGACCCTTCCATTTAGTCTCTTGAACGCATAATATATTTACACGCCTCCTAGTCGCGGTATCAACTAATTCTCTTAACTTACCTGTAAGTGACCCTACATTCCAACTACCTAAACGGATCCTAGTTGGTTCAACTAGCTTCCTTACCCTTCGCACCCGTCGACTCTGATGCGAAGACCCTTGCTCATTTTTCACTACACCCGGGCGCCGATGTAGCGCGCCACTAAGGAAGCGACGACCCGATCCTTGGTTACTTGACACCATGCCCAGATCACGACACGGCGCGTCACGGGGTGACGACCCGGCCCTTGCCCATTTAACACCATACCCGGGTTCCGATATGGCGCGTCGCTAAGAGGGTTACGCCCCAACGATTTTCTTTCGGGTTTCATCTCCATTTAAGTGGCTAAGTTTTTACATTGGCTCGCCACGCCTAACACAACCCTCCTCCTTTACCAAGGCTTGGGACCTGCTATGCTGGGACACCAAAGGCGCCCCACCATAGGCGGAGTTTTTGCTAGTCAAATATTTTTGCATGTACAATGGAATAGTAAAAGGATCTTGCAGTCTTATTAGATTATAATAAAAACATGAAGCTGTTGAGTCAACATTGAGATGCTAGTGAAACTGGCCTCATATTCAACGCCCTTGCAAGTAGAGATTCAGTAGCAGACTGATTGGACTTGCTTGTTGAATGGACTGGCAACATTTCTTGTTCCTCTTTCAGATTTGTAGTAACATGTGTGCTCAGTTTTTTTTTTTTTTTTGTTTCTCACTATTGTTTTGCATTGTACTTTTTGTTTAGATAATGGTTTTGCATTGTACTGTACTTGAAAAGAGTTTGCTGGATGATATATTGTCGGATGATACCTAAGTAAGTTAATTCCAAAAGTTCAAGCGATTTCTTTGTTCATATGGTTTCAGGTTTCATGGACGTGTGGGGGCAGCCCACTCATGACTATGACAAATTCTTCTAGGCTGCTGCCGAAGGCCGAAGTTCAGGAATCTGACAGGAAAAATTAGTTGAGTTAGCTCAGTACAGGCGAGAATAAATAGATCGAGTTATTTCAGAAAAATGTTGTATTCATCCCTAATTGTAGAGATAGAGAAACAGTTTTTTTTTTTTTCTTTCGATACCCATTTCGACGGAGTTGCTGATCCAAAGACTGGTCTTATGCGTTCGAGTTGAATGATTTGGCTGCGTTTTTTTTCTTTCTTTATTAGTGATATAATAAAAAGACTCAGCAACTTCTTCCTTAACTAATGGCTAGTGCTACTGTGCTAGTAGTCTGCAACTGCTCCCTCGCCTAATTGCACCGTCCCATAAGCAGCAAGATCGACCGGCTTCGCGTGTGTGAGAATAAGACCACATCCCTAGAGAAAAACTAGATAAATTTCGAAATAGTTTAGGCCTCGTTCGTTTAGTGTGGACTGAGGGCGGGAAATAATCTAGCTGATCATTGCTATTATAAATAAACCTGCCATTCCATTTGGAACTGTTCCAAGCATCGGTTCCCCATTAAACGAATGAGCCCTCAGGGTTCCAATAAAAAAATGTTTATTAGATTTTTCTAAATTTTTATATTTTCTAAAAATATATGGTAATAAATCACACAAGTACTAATTAAAAGTGAAACCAATTTTGTTAGGTTTCTATAAACTAGATCTACACGATATATGTAATAAAGATCATGAAATATGCTTTATGTAATTAGATTAGTAGATTTCTTAATATGTCCATCTAAACCACAAGCAACATGCATCGTCGTAGACATGGATGAAATTTCGTTGTCATGTACAATACACGGACATATATCTAGTAACCTATAAATAAGAAATAATAAAACCATACATCTAGCTGGCAATTGCAGCCTTGGCAGTTACTTATTACTAATTGGATGCTAATGCAACGTCATCGTCTATGATCATCGGACCCGCCAACCCATTGAGCAAAAACGAGTTCAGGAGCAATAGTGAGTCCTGCTGGACCATCAACATGTCATCACCAAAGGCAACGTCGTTAGTGATTTCTTGAAGAGTGATAATTGGTTATAAATGGAACATTTGCGAACATCTTCTTCAAATAATTTTTTTACATAATAATACATGTTTAAATTTAAAATTATGGTGATATTGTTTGTTAGCGTTGTAACACATGTGCCTTAGTGTAGTAATAATAAGCAAAGTTTTAAATCTCCGGCTATAGCTGCAGCTATAGCCGGAGACAGCTGCTGGGGGAGACAACAGCTAGGAAAATCAATTTTTAGCGCTATGTGATCAGATACGCTAATAGCTGCAGTTAGCCGGTGATAGCCGCTAAACGGGCTTTGATTTAGCTAGAGATAGCTGTATTTGTACGGCCCAATAAAGCATAGCCATCCGGCCCAAATGACACTAACTCTAGGACTCTCCCGTTGACCCATGGGCTCTCTCTCCCACTCGGTCTCTTCACTCCCAAATCCCAATACACTCGAAGCGGTGGCGGCGGCGCTCGGTTCCGGACCAAAGCAGCGGTGGCGCGGCAGCAGCACGGTGGTGCGCGACCCGCTCCTCTTCCTCTCCCCCAAGCGGCAGCGCGCACCCCACTCCTCTTCCTCTCCCCAAGAGGCAGCTCGACGGCAAGTGACGGAGGCGGCATGAGGCGGCGGAGGAAATCTGGCAGCAGCACCATTCAAACTCCAAGTTCTATTCTTCCATAAGCAGCATGACCAATTCAATGTGCCATACATCATGCCAAAAGCAATCTGCTGGCAAGTTTCTTCTCTGCTCATCACTTTTAATCTCATCTTGTGCTTGTACCTTTAGACATATTCAGATATGATTTAAGATCATCTTGTGCATGTACTCTTGTAAATTGCTGGTTATGAATCAATTAGTATTTAGTAATGGTCATCAGTTAGTAATTGTTATCAGGTTATGCCAAGTTTTAGTGTTTTTTTTTATTTTGGGAAAAACAGCTAAATGGCTTAGCTGCAGCTATCTCCGGCTATAGCTGCTCTTAGCTGTTAGGGAGGACAACAGCTAACAGGCTTAGCCGGAGATTTTAAACCATGATAATAAGCGAAAGCCAGATGAAGCTCCACAAAAAAGACCCTAACCCAATAGCACCTAGCTTAAATAATCTCAAAACAAAATCCAAACCATTTATTTTTTAGCCATGGAACAGTGTTTTCCTCTTACAACAAACAAGCATCAGCATCAACAGCAGTCGAAAATCAGCCAGCCGAATAGGGTAGTCCACGGCTAAAAAACACTGTTCCATGGCTGAAAAGTAGTGCTAATTTTGACTGATAAGCTCAAGCGAACAGGGCGTGGCAAACCATTAGGCTCCTTTAGAATCTACATGAAACTTTAATCCTAATGCCCCCTTTGGATTGCAGGATTTTTTTCTCTGTTCTTATATTTTTCGTGTGAAAATAAACTGAATCCTATGAAATTTCTGCACAATTCCTGTGAAATTCCTACCTTACAAAGGGCCCTAAACCATCACTATTCTAGTGCAAACCATTAGGCTCCTATGGAATCTAAAGGAAATTTCAATCCTACGTTTTGTATGTGAAATCAATACTGAATGTTGTACAATTCTAACTCCAAGTTCGTCCAAAGGGGCCTTAGCAGGCCTACCGATAGGCGCGGGTACGTCGGCCTGTTAAGGCCCATAGCATAAGTCTGTCTTGAGAATCTTCATTGCGTAAAACCCTAACCTCGCTAGTCACCCCGCCAGCGCCATCTACGCCCTCAAACCCTAGCCTCCTCAGACGAATCTTATATCCGGTCGCCACCACCTTCTTTTTCTATATCGCCACCAATATCTCATCCACCGCGTCCTCCGTCAGCTACATCTTCTGGTTCACATCGTCCTCCGCCAGCTATGCCTCCGCTGTCGATGCATCGCCCATAGGGTCCTCCACCGGCTACGCCTCCGCCGCCGATGCCTCACCTATCGCGCCCTTCGTCGACTACATCGCCTACACCGCTGATACCACCCGTCCATCGTCCTCTATCTGCTACATCGTCTGCACAGCCACCACCGTCACTTTCGCCACCTACATCATATCCGTCGACGATTGCTCCTATCCTGGGTCCTCCGCTTTCGGCGTCCATCTATATGTCTTTTGTGCAGCTGGGATCGTCGTCCGCTCGTCCGCAGCATTAGATTTCTTTCTTTGGTTAGTCCTTTCCATGCCACACCATCTGCCCCCATTTCGCATTGTTCTTCCTTATCCCAGCGTGGTTTTTAGGTTCTGTTTTTAGATTCAAACATTCATGTGTTGAGGTAGGTTTGTTCCCCGTCCCGACAAGGTTTTTAGGTTCTATTTGAGGTAGGTTTATGTTCTTGTTTGAGCTTTGTTTTTGGTGCTAGGGCTAGGGAGGTTGGAGAGTGCTGCTGGTAGGTTGGGGTGGTGTTCTTGGGAAACCGTGTCAACTGGCCTATCTAGCTGTTGCTGTGATTGATGGGGTGGTGTTTTTGGGAAACCGTGTCAGCTGTCCTAAGTTTCTATGATTGATGTTGGTGGGTCGAGGGCGAGGCGGAGGGAGATGATGAATGGCTGGTTACAGGGCTGGTCAGACTAGGGCTTCAGGCCTACTTGGTTTGGTATGCCAATTTTTTTTGTAATGAACGCTGATTGCCTTAACTTAGGGTGCTTTGGAGAAAAGGTTAGGTAGGACACGGCAATTGTAAAGTGAACTAGAAGAATATTAAGTTTATTTTTGGCACAGCTTTAGACTTTTAGTTGTGGAATTATTGGTGTGAATATGTGTTGTATTTAATTTCTTTAGCAGTTATGTCCTTAAGCTTGTGATTTTCATCTATAATGCCAGATCTGTATTACAGTTGTTACATTCCTAATTAAAACTTGCATATTTTCTCGTTAATCGGTTGGGTCTCATCTCTCAATTTTTACTCCAAAGGATGGATCTGAGTGGTAGACAGGAATCTACCCAAATCACTAAGAATGTTCCCTAAAGGTCCTAGCACATATCCATCCACTTACTATGCTCAAAATCGCAGAAAGATGAAAGCCACCAAAAGAGCAAAGAGAGGGGAGAAGAAAAACCAAATCGATTCGTAACACAAGATCTTGGAGACTTGATTCAGAGGAATGATTTCTTTATTCCTAGATGAACAAGGTCTAGTCTTACAAAGGAAAGATTAACACAACTGAGGAATGATTCTCCACACCGTGGATCTCAACATCAGTCTTAGAAAACTACACATGAAAACTAAAGCCTAACGCTAGAAAATGAAAACCGAAGAGTTGAGCTGGTTAGGAGCAGCCATCCTCTTATTTATAGAGCTATTACACAATCCCTAACATGTCCTTAGATATTTTGCCGAACCACTTAACCCTAGAGGCAAAATGGTCCAACTTGAGATCTAAGCATCTGATGTTCATGGGCTCTTCATGACTTTGATTCACCTCGACACAAGCTTCACGATGACGCCACGTGCCTCCTCTCGTTCCCGCTAGAACTCCCAACGTGTTTTGAGGCCCAAACCTGAAAACCGTCCGCCGGTGGTTTTAAGGCCCAAACCACCAAACCCCTCTGGAGAAGCTTATCCTCTACGCCTCCACGATCTCGACACATGTCACCGTAGTCGACGCGCGATCACCATGTCCTCTTGCGAACCTTCGCTCGACTTGGTCAACCACCATCTTGATTTGGTCAACACGGTCTACTCCTCCGTATGTACGCTTGCTTGTCGATGTCCCCAAGTGTCAGCAACCCACAGTCAGTCTTTTGACCATCTTGATCTCTCGATCCAAGCCTCATGCTCATCCTTCGCCGCTCCGTGTAACCTCCCTGGTTTTTGTGTAATACAAAAATGCGAACTTTTTAAAATTTTTGCTTGATGTTGTGTTGCATGTAGTTCATAGGTCAAAGAAACTCAACCCTCAAACCTCTTATCTTGCTTTCCAAAAACAAACCCTAAAAAATTATTTGGAAATCCAATAAACCCTTTACTAGTGTTGGTCAACTCCAGTCAACACATGTATAATCCTCTCTCATTCAAAATACAATGGAGTCTAATGAAAACATTTAAACCTTTTACAACTCAAATTGTGCTAGCTCCCTCTCACCCTATTCTATTTTATGAAATCTCAATTCCAAAATTTTAATAACATTATCATATATAGCTCGACATGGGTCAAGTCATGCCAACGCTTTTGTTTCAAAACTAAAAACTGTATTTCATAAAAATGAAGCTAGGTTGGATCCGAGCTCACACTCGAATGCAATGTAAACATATCTTAAATATTTTCTAAAATATAATTATGATGCGTTCATATAGTATATTGTGCATAATGCAGTGCAGGTGTGATTCGGGTTTTGCTCGATTTAATTGATTGGGGGGACAAATGATTACGAACCTTTTTCTAATTCATTTGGAAAAACTAATTTTCAAGCCATCTCTTAGCATGGGTTCTTTCAGTTCGTGATCTCCGACCTCGTCTCACTCAAAGTATGATTCTTCCCGTTCTTGATCTCGGACCTCGTCTCACTATGATTCTTCCCGTTCTTGATCTCGGACCTCGTCTCACTCGAGTATGCTTGTACTTAGGGATGAAAACGGATTGGATATCACTGATATTACATTTGTTTTTATATTTCTGTTCGGATTCGGATCCGAATACGGATAGTGTCAGCCATGCAGGATAGGATACGATTGGGTATCGACATCATAAATATACGATTTGAGTATTCGGATACGGATACGGTATCGGATGTTGAATATCCGGATTCAGATACGGACAGATTTGAACCCCTCTAAACAGATTCGGTCTCGAATACGGTCCGAAAATATCCGTACCGTTTTCACCCCTACTTGTACTCATAGTAAACACTTCAACAGTATTTTTTAGCGAACGAAGAGTGTTTTCCTCTCGTAACAAATCAGCATAAACATCGGCATAAGATAAATTTCAGCGAAGCGAACAGGGCCAGCCTGCAAAAGCTATTTAAAATTATGTACGATATGGGAGCTATCCTCATTTCTCTCTCATGTTAACCTCTCGACTATTGTAAATATTTATTTTTGTAATGGCATGGGAACATGCCTCTCGCTAATATGGCATTCTGGCAGATCCATATAGTTCGCTCCTATCCTTGATGTTTAATGCCAGTATAAGAGATGGTAAATGGTATGAGTATGGCAATGCTCAAAATGCCACCTAAGACTATCTCCAACAGCAAAGACCCAAACAGGAGATCCATTTCATGGTTTGGTCATGCACACTAAAAGAGTCGTATACCCAAAACTTGGCTTCTCCAACAACCGACCCAACGGCGAACCCACCCCGCCGAGCAGACCCCGCCTCCATCCCTGCCGAGCCGCCGAGCGCCGAGGTCGCCGACGACTCCTTCCGCGGGCCACGCTGGCCGCGCCCCGCGGTCCCGCCTCGCCGTCATCGTCCGCGGGCCGCCGGACCTCCTCTGCGCGCTCCCGCTGCCGCCGAACCTCCTCGACTCGCTCCTCCTCTCCTTTCCTCCCTTCGCTCCGACCTCCCGAGCTGGAGTGGTAGACGGCCTCGTCCAGCGAGTAGCGCTCGTCGGGGTCGCCGGCGAGAAGGGTCAGTACCTGCGTCGGGCCTTGGAGCCGCGCCGCCTCCTCGCGGATGTTCTCCTCCGCTAGGCGGCGGTGCTTCGTGGCCGTCGTGCCGAAAGAGGCACATTGCGCACGGCTGGCGCGGGGAGGCAGGCGGAGGTGGGAACCGGCGGCGTGCGCCCGGGCGGATGGCTAGCGGGAGTGGGAGTGGGGGTGGGAGAAGAGGAGGGAGAGGGAGGAGGACCCCGGCGCCGGCTGCTCCACCAGAGATTTGCGTCATGGAGAGAGGCGACGTATATTTGCGTTCTGGTTCGCCTGCTACGCAAAATGGGTGCCATGTTTGCGTCCTCTGTTGGCGCATGTTTCTTTCAGCTAAAACACTGCGGAGGATGCATTTTGCGTTTGCATCGCGTTTTGCCAACTCTGTTGGAGACAGTCTTAGAAAATGTATAAGTGTTAAATCGATTTGTAGCCACCAAGTTTATCATGAAATTGGGTCTAGCCTAATCGACTGGATTGTTAACATGAGCATCTTTTAAGGGGGGGATGAGTGTACATCCTTGTGAGTTGTGACAGTTAAGGTTGAGTACCACTAGCAAAGAAAAACCGGGATTCTTCGCACGTATGATATCACAACTGCATGTTTGCTACAATTCACTCTTTTGTTTTCAACCATGAATACCATCATGTCACGATTTCCATTCGTACCTAAAGAAATTGGTTGAATTGAATGCTACCGAAACAGGGATAGTCATATTTCAGTGTATGTTGAAAGAGTCCAATGTCCCAATGCTGAATTGCAATAGGCAGTACCTACTACTCCTACATGCGCGTGCAGGAGGTGTCGAAGTCGTCGGGCGCAACCCTGGCGATCCACTCAGCAAGGCTCCTCTTGACCTCGCCGTGGTTGACGAAGGCGAGCTCGTACATGCTGCACAGGTTGACCACCACCGTCTCGTTAAGCGCCGCCGTGGGAACCCTCTCGAGCGCGCCCTCCAGCACCTTGATGGCGTCGCCGAGGTCCCGCGAGTACATGAGGCACAGCGCCTTGTTGTTGAGCGCCACGGCGTCCGCGGGGTCCGCCTCGATGCAGCGCTCGTACTCCCGCACCGCCGCCGCGTAATCCTTGGCCACGATGCACTCCAGCGCGCGGTTGCGGGCTAGGAGGTTGGCATGCCGCGTGGGGTCCTCGGACGCGGCAGCCAAGGACTCCACGTAGCGGAACGCGGCTGAGGCCGCGCCGAGGTTGCCGATCTGGAGGTGCGCGTAGGCGAGGCGCGAGAGGAGCACCGGGTCGCCCGGCTCGCGGGCGGCGATGTCGGCGAGGAGCGCGAGCGCGACGTCGAACTCGCGGTGGGCGAGGTGGTCGGCGGCGAGGACGGACGCGACGAGCGCGTCGCGGCGGCGCCACTCGGGGTGCCCGGCGTCGGGGCGGCCGCGGACGGAGGAGAGGAGCGTGTAGAGGCGGTCGAGCGCGAGGGGGCGGTCGGGGAGGAAGAGTGGGAGGAGAGCGTGGAGGAGGCGGATGAGGAAGGGCGGCGGCGGGCAGGCCGGGTCAGGGTGGAGGGAGGCGAGCAGCGCGGCGGCGTCGGGGAAGCGTCGGAGCTTGGCCAGGGAGAGGGCGGAGAGAGCGGAGAGGAGGAGGCGGTGGTGCGGATGCGGCGTGTGGGCCGGGTGGGAGAGGTGGGAGAAGAGCGCCTGCCACTGCCCGCGAGTGGCCAGGTCGTAGGGGATCGAGAGATCGGGGAGGCCTGGAGCGGCGACGTCGGTCGCCGGCGGCGGGGGCGGGGAGGTTGGGGAGGAGGCAGCAGCCATGGCGCGGCGGGGGATCGAGATTGCCGAGATCTGGAAGACGAAAAGGTCTGGTCGACCGTCGACAGGTGGTGGAGGTGGAGTGGGCTGGAAATGAACTATCTTATGCAGGTACTGGGTCGTTTGTCTGCTTAGACGGTCTAACAGCCTTGGCATACGCTGATCTGTACCCAAAATGTATCACGCACAGTAAAAAAATGGTCTCCAAAGGAGTAGGCAAAAGAGAAACCCATTTTGTGTAGAAGGAGAGAGGGAACCCAAATTAGCGTGCTCTCTCCATCGTGACCCAAATCTGGAGGCTCCCATCGTGGTTGAAGGAGGGATAGCAAGCGAGGGGGTGGAGGTGGAGCGCAGCGCAGCGCAGCGCAGTGCAGCAGAGGCGTGGCGTGGCGATGGATGCCGTGCGTACCGATGGTGGGGGCGATGTCGCCGTCGAGGTGGGAGGCGGCGACGAAGCTGACGAGGAGGCTGCTCTTGCCGACGCCCGAGTCCCCGATGAGGAGGATCTTGAAGGTGCACTTGTGGCTACCGCTGCTCCCCGCACCCGGCGACCCCATACCCCCTCAGATTCCGCCCGATTCGGTGGCGAGGCGGGCGCGGAATGCGGGGCAGAGCGGTGGCACGAGGGCGCTGGCGTCGCGCGCGGGGCCGGTAGCGGCGCCGTGGAAGAAGAAGGAGTTGGGCCATGAAGAGGGCGACGAGGGAGAGCCCGAGCGCAAGTGGGAGTGTGGCTCGCCGCATCGTCGGGAGGGCGCGCGCGGGCGCCGCCGTAGCCGTCTCTACTTGTTGGCGGCGGTTGCCGCTGCTCTTGTTTCGGGTGCTCAGGAGGAGGGCGGCGATGGATGGAGTGGAACTGGAAGGTTCGAGGGCTCGCCTTGCTGGCAGTAGTAGAGGAGAGAGGGGGCAGCCGGTGGAGGATGGTTCGAGGGCTCGTCTTCCAGGGCAGCGGACTCGTTGGAGATTGGGATGGGGGCGTTGAAGTCGGGGCTCGCGATGGAGTATGCGTGGGCTGTTGGAAAAGGAGAGTTTTGGGTCACGCACCCATTCACTATAGGCTACCCAATCTACTCGTATATGGGTTTGGACTGTTGGAGACAGTCTTAGGCCGCATTTGGTATGGATTGCTATGGATCCAGCTCCTACTAACACAGCTGCTGTAGATCCACTGTCGATGAATCTATTTTTCTTTCTCATCTCCTCCTCTCTCATTGACACAAGGAGCTGTTAGAGCCAAAAATTTTAGCTTCACTTCACCCTGGAACAAAATACCGAGAACCGAGAAATGACCGAAAATACCGAAAGCTAAACCTAAAATACCAAAACCGAATTTTTCAGTACCTGTTCAGTTCATAATTCCCAGAAACCGGTAAATTTGGTACTTTATCTTAGGGAACCGAATTTATCGAACTGTGCTCAGTTTGAGTATTGTTATATTTATTTTAGTATATTATATTACGTATTTATGGTACTGTACTCTTATAGTCTTGTGGAACAGTAGCACTACAGTGAACAAACAAAAATTGCAATGGGACTTTGGGCCTACAGTGAAAATTGGAATGGGAGCCGGAGATGCTAGAATCTATACCAAAGAGGGCCTTATATGTTGGACTTTGGGCCCGCAATAGAATTTTAATTGCTTTTGATAATAAGCCAGCAAGTTTGATAGCGCCTGGACGTCCGGCCGCTGGACACGTCCGGACGCCGCTCCCATTCAAGTGCACCACCACGTCCAGTCCTGTCCTCGCGTAAAGGACAACGCTCACCGCGTCCCCATCACCTGCGACATTGAAAGTGCAATCAAGTCATAATTGTGGATTTTGGGTGATAATGACCACACAATTAGAGAACCAATGAGATTTATCGAGATGACAAGCAGGAATTTATATTCGAGGATGCTACACGAAACGGAGGAGCCCCCAATTATAAATATTAATGGCTTTAAACTCAAATGAGGTTTCAATTCTTTTATATTTTGAATTTGAGTATAGGAAAAGTCGTACTATAAAGGAGGACACAATGCTTAAGCTAACATGTGCTACTAAGTGCTCAAACAAACACATGCATCCTCAAATTCACAGCCAAGACAGCCTAAACTTCACTCTTACCCTTGATGTCTTGACTGGTGTGGCACTGCCACACTTGAAGAGAGACACTACCGCACTTAAGCCACGGCACTGCCGCGACTTAAGTGACCGTTGGGGCTAAGGGGGTATTTATACCCATCCTCTTCCTCTCCAACGGCTATCTTTTTCCTTCTATTCATTCTAGCTCGTCCAAAATAGAAAAGGAGCTCTCTCTCACTCCCTCCACTAGTGACCTTGAGCTCTCAAGCAAATCCATTGATTTTCCCATCAATCCTTAAGAGAAAGAGGTCCAAAACTCAATTAGAGAGCAGCTCCATTGATTCCTCAACTCAAAAGAGCACTTGATTCATGTTTTGGCCGGTGGTTGTGTTTGTTACTCTTGGAGCTTGGCTCCTAGCCGGCTAGAATGTCGCCCGTAGAGCTTGCCAACTTGTGTGGCAACCCCGAGAGGTTTGTAACAATCTCTTGAAGCTAGTAAACTCATCCATCATCTCAAGAGTTAAGTATCTTAATTTGAGAACGAGGAAGGGTTGAAAAGCCCTAAACCTTAGTGGCTAACCTCAACAACGTGGACGTAGGCAAGCCTTGGTGGCGAGCCGAACCACGGGATAAATCATTATGTCTCTTATGCTTGATTTACATTACTTGCATGTCATATTGTTGTTAAGATTATTTCTAGAGTTTCTAGAAGATCTACTTGTGTGTGGTGTTCCTACTACTTTTAGCTCTCGATCTATGACTATCATACCTGCAGTAAGCTAAGAAATTTCTCTGATCTAAGTTTTCGTTCACTGATTTTGAACTAACTCAAAGTTGTCTGCAGGTGCGGCAGTGCCGCTGTTTTGGCCCGACAGTGCCGCAGTCCGGCAGTGCCGCATGGGTGAAATTGATAAAAGTTTAAGTGTTTATTTTGATAGGCCTATTCACCCACCTCTAGGCCAATCAGAGGGCCTACAAGTGGTATCAGAGCGGGTTACCTCATATACGCTTCACCGCGTGAGGTATGGAGCCTGGAGGAGGAACTAGTGGCATGAAGCTGGTGGATGTCGACACAGACAGCAACGAGCTAAGCGCGTTGACAGCAAGCAACACCACACTACCACATCTTGAGGCTATCGATGCCGAAAGAGCTCTCAATGATAATGAGAGAAGAAGGAAGGAGGCAAGAAAGCTAAAATGAGAAGCAAGTGAGAAGAAGGAGGTGCAATGGTTAGAGGAGAAGAAGCAAAGGAAAGGAGAAAGAAGGCTCAAGAGAGAAGCAAGAAGAAAAAGAAGAGAAGCTAGGAAGAAGAAGGAAGAAGAAGAAGAAGAAGAGAAGGCAACAAGTGCATCATCAAGCATATCAAGTAGTTCCGAAGATGGAGATGATGATGAGTCATACCAAGTGTCGAAGGGGAACAAGAAGGAGAAGAAAGAAAAGACCAAGGCCGACAACAATAAATATGCCACCGTATCCTTTAACTATTCTTCTATTTCTATGACTAACCATGTTTGGAGGTCTTTTATCAATGTGCCCGCGGGCAAGTTACCTCATTTCAATTGGACTAACTTTGCCAAGTGGAAGCACTTTATGAGAGCCTATCTTATAGGTCTTCACCCTGGCATTTGGGAGATTGTTTGCAATGGATTTGAGCCACCGGTTGATCCCAAAAACCCAACACTAGAAGAGATGAGAATCATTCACCTCAACGGTCAAGCCACAAGTGTGTTGCTTAGTGCCTTGGATGGTGATGAGTACAATAGAGTGATTGGAGTTGATGTTGCCAAGCAAACATGGGACACTTTGCATGTAGCACATGAAGGGGTTGACAAAGTGAGAAAGGCAAGAATTGACTTGTTGATGTCAAAGCTCAACCGGTTTGTAATCTTGGATGGAGAGGGGCCACAAGAGATGTTTGATAGGTTGATGACAATGGTGGGCAAGATTAGAGGCTATGGTTGTAATGAGCTAGATGATCACAAAGTTGTTAAGATTATGTTGGAAGCTTATTCACCTAGAAATAAGACCATAGTCACTCTAATTAGAGACAAAAAGAAGTTTGAGTACTTCACACCAAATGATGTACTTGGGAGGATCTTGACCTTTGACATATAAAGAGAAGAAGCAAATGAGAGAAAGAAACTTGGAGAATTGCAAGCAAAGCTAGAGGGCATCAAGATCAAAGATGTAGCTCTCAAGGCCAACAAATCAAGCAAGCAAGGCTCTACAAGCAAGTCAAACATCAACCAACAAGCTTCAACTAGCAAGCCCAAAGTAAGCAAGCAAGTTCAAGAAAGAGTAGAGACCACATCATCTTCAAGTGAAAGTGAAAATGATGATGATCAATATGAGAAGATTGATGATGTTGCTCTCTTTATGAAGAGATTTCACAAGGGGCTAAAGAAGCAAGGCTACAAGGTAGTGAAGAGAAACTTTCCAAACAAGAAAAAGAGGACATGCTACAATTGTGGTAGCACCGATCACTTCATTGCCAAGTGTCCATATGAGATCAATGACAACAAATACAAGAAAGAGGACATGGCCGACCGGAGGAAGAGCAAGAAGAACATGGGAGAGGCTCACATTGGGTATGAATGGGACTCAACTAAAGAGAACACAAGTGAAGAGGATGAGAAGATTGCAACCATTGCCATTCACAAGTCTTCCCCTACACCAAGGCTCTTCAACAACATATCCGATGATGACTACTACTCCCCTCATATTTGTCTCATGGCAAAGCGTGAGAAGGTAAAATTCAAATCAAAGGCCAAATCTCCTCCACCTCCTAGTGATATCTATAGTAGTGATATTAGTGATAGCTCTAGTGATGATGAATCTAGTGATGAAGAAATAAACATGATAACTAAAAATTTGGATGGAAAGACTAAATTATTCACCACTAAGCTAATAGAGGATCTAGAAAGTGTCTAAGCTGAGCTAGAATCTAGAGAAGAGACTCTTATCCAATAGGAGGATCTCTACATTGCTAGCAAAGAAGCTCTGGCATTAGAGAGAAGTGAGGTGGAATCCTTGCGCAAGGCCTTGGCCAAAGAGCAAGAGGACCATGCTATCACAAAGAAAGCAAATAAATCTCTCAAGAAAAAGTATTGCGATTTGGATAAAAAGCACAAAGAACTTAAGATGTAATATGGCATTCTTTGGGATAGCAACTCACATCTCTCTAAGGCAAAGGAAACCTCTACTTCCTCCACTAGTCAAGGTTGTAGAAAATGTTTTAATCTTGATTTGAATGCCAATTCTACTAACCTTACAAACATGGAGGCTATGAGAAAGAAGATTGCTAGGCTTAATGAAATCATTGGAAAAGGATGGATGGGTGAGACCCAATCAAATGACAAGAAGGTTGATGAATCAAAAGGGCCATAATTCAAATAAGGAAGGCATCCCTCAATCAAGCATGGGCTCGGCCACACAAAAGGAGCCAAGACAAATGAAAGAAGGATAGTGAATGGCTTTGAGTGCGTGTAGTTTGAGAGGAAGGACAAAATTGGTATAGATCAGCCTGCACAGACCGCGGTAGTGCAGCATCCTAGAGCGACAGTGATGTGCCCCACAAAAATGGGAAGGCTACCAATTCTGTTCCTCATCAAACTAAGCCCAAGAAGAAGGTGTACTAGCAGAAACAGGTTTTTCAAAAGCCTAAGGAATCATTGTGCGCCACCAAGAACAAGTATTCTTATCAATCAAAGACTTATGCACTTTGACAAAGCTTGACATCTTGCTTTGTTTTGAAGAACAACAGTAGTGGGAAAGTGGTTGCAAAGTATGTTGGAAAGAAGACCAACATATATAGGAATACTTCTATTTGTGTTCCTAAAATTCTTATGACTAACATGCAAGGCCCCAAGTTAAATTGGGGACCTAAATCTAGCAACTAAACTTGTTTTGTAGGCATACTCCTCTGGTAGATCAAGTTGGGTGCTTGATAGTAGATGTATAGGTTATATGACTGGAGAAAGGAGTATGTTCTCATCATATTCACCGATGACGCACTCCAATATTTTTGAGGCGTCGCCTAGGTGACAAGGCGTGGCAGAGGTGCTGGACATCGGGGGCGCCACAACCTACAGTGGTATGGCGTCCGCCTAATCGTATTAGGTGTCGCCTAGGTGTAAAAGGCGTCGGGCGGACGCCTACAGCCACGCCGTGGACGTCGTATGCCTACTCGAGGGGGAAGAGCACCAAAAGACCATGGCCCTGTATCATCCGCATGCCCACACAAAAAGCAACAGACGTGGGAAATCAACCGCACGGTTGCCCAGATAGGACCTACGCATGGGAAATCGACCACATGCCATGAGTGTGGGCGAGGAGAGAGGAAGAGAGAAGGCGGCGGGCTTACCTTGAGCTTCGCTTAGCTGCTCCTCTGCTCCAGTCCACCGGCTGGCCACCCCTGCCATAGAGCCAGCCCTGCATCGCATGTCGCTGCTTGCCTCTACCTCTGCCTCTGCCTCTGCCTCTGTCCACACCTTTGTCGACTCTGCCTCCATCCGCCTTGTCTGCAGTCTCTAGTCCGCACCTCCGTTGACTCTGCCTCTACCTCGAGTCCACATCTTTGTCCATAGTCTGACTCTGCCTTGACTCTGTGCCACCATCGACCATCAACACTCGGTAGTTGCTCACCCACCTGGCCTATTGTCTACAGTCTACACCTTTGTTGGGTACTTCCCTTTCCGCCTGGTATGCCCCCTGCCTCCTCTCTACTTTCCCAAATATTTAAGGCGTGTACTCTACTGTCTGCTCTGAATATGGCGTGTGCTCTGCTTTCCCAAACATAAGGCTCTTGCTTTGATTAGTTACTTATTAGTAATGCTCTTGCTTTCTTTTATGTAGCATCTATCAACATGGCAAGCTCAAGTGAAGCACCTGATTATGATCCCAAGACTGATCTAGCAAGGAAAGCAAAGTCCAATGATCTAGGCTAGAAATATGCCTACTGGTAGGACCCTGCTAGGAGAGACTAGGTGACATGTATCCTATGTGGAAATGAGGCTTCAGGAGGCATAAAGAGGTTCAAGCAACATTTGGCTGGTGGATATGGAGATATTGTCCTTTGTCCAAAAGTTACCACTGAAATTAGGAAAGAGATGGAAGCTTACTTGCAAAAGAAGAGAAGAAGGCCTTTGTTCTTGGATGGTATTAAGGAGGAAGATGGGGAAGATGAAGTTGTGGAGGTGGCAGTAGCAGATGTACAAGTAGGAGCAGATGGGGGTGCAACACCAAAACCAACTGCAAAAAAACCAAGTTCTGGGACAGCTGCCAAGAGAAGGCATGCTACCTATCAATTCAAGGCTTCAAGACCTAGCAATGGCAATTCAACACCAAAGACACCAAAGACAATAAAGTCTGTTGTTGCTATGCTTAGAAGAACACCTAAACACATAGTAGATCAAAGGCGTGCAAAGGACTTTCAACCCACCATTGAGTCCAGCACAAAGACTAAGGAGGAGAAGCAATATGTGGATTTGCAATGGGCACTATGGTTCATGGAGTGTGGTGTATCCTTTAATGTAGCAAATTCAAGGCAATTTGAAATTGCCTGTGAGGCAACATCCCAATATGGTTTAGGGTACAAGCCTCCAACTAACCAAACCCTTGGTGAACCTTTGCTTCAAGAATGTGTTAAGGTGACAAGTGCCATGAGGAAGGACCATGAGCAGGCCTAGAATCAATATGGTTGTACACTAATGTCAGACAGATGGACTAATATGAGAGGGCACCACTTGATTAATTTTCTTATGAATAGCCCTAAGGGAACGTACTTTTTGGAGTTAGTTGATGCATCAAGTTAAGTTCATAGTGCAACAATGTTAGCTGATTTGTTACCGGAGAAGATTGAGGACATTGGAAAGGACAATGTTGTTCAAGTTGTGACCAACAATGGTGCTAACTACAAGGCTGCTGGTAAGATTTTGATGGATAGGATTCCCACACTATTTTGGAGTCCTTGTGCTGCACATTGCTTGGATCTGATGTTGGAAGAAATTAGGAACTTGAAGGCATTTAAGAAACCTATTGCACGTGCTAGGCATGTCACCACATTCATTTATAGGCATGGGAGGCTTCTTAGTGCAATGAGGGCTCAAACAGGTGGGACTGATCTTGTTAGGGCAGCAAAGACTCAATTTGCCACATCATTTCTGACATTGAAGAGTTTGTACAAGAACAAGGATGCCTTGAAGAGCTTGTTTGTTAGTGAAGCATTGATTGGGAACATCTTGTGTACAACTACAGCAGGTCAACAAGTGCAAGACATTGTGCTATCTACTAAGTTTTGGAACTCAGTAGAAGATTGCCTAAGAGCTTCAGCCCCACTCTTAACTGTTTTGAGGGCTGTTGATGGTGATGAGAAGCCTGCAATGCCTGAGGTCACAACTCTAATGAATCATGCAAAAGATAGGATAAAGCTCAGCTTCAATATATCAACCAAGCAGGGCCTACTCAAGCGTATCATGGACATTATTGAGAAGCGTTGGGTGAACCAAATAGAGCATCCATTGTATGGGGCTGCACTATATTTGAACCTAGGAAAAATTTATCCTCTTGTAAAAGCTAATGATGATGCCACTGTTGGGCAGCTAAGAGGTTGTTTTATTGAAGTGCTTGGAAGAATGATACCAGATGCGAAAATACAAATGAAGATCAATAGGTAGGCCATTGAGTATGAAGAGCAACGTGGAGATGCCGTCTCAAACAAAATGGCAAAGGAAAGCTATGACAAAATGAGTCCTCGTAAGTGTTGTTAATCTCAGCTTGCAAATTTCAGCAACTTAATTGCATTCCAAACTCCTAATATGTGTTGTACTTTTCATATAGTTGATTGGTGATGTTCTTATGGTGGCTGAGCCATTGAACTACAAAGACTTGCTAAGCGTATAGTTAGTCTTTGTGCTTCATCATCTGGTTGTGAGAGATGCTAGAGTACCTTCAATTTTGTGAGTATCCTTGTGATTAACAATTTCTATTTAGATGCATACAATCTGATTTTTTGTTTTGCTTCCCATCTGATTTTTTATTTGTAGATGCATACAAAGAAAAGGAATAGACTGCTGCATAAGAGATTGAATGATATTGTTTTTGTTTCATGCAATTGGAAGATGAGAACAAGGTTTCAGCTTATGCGTGAGAAGGCAGGCAAGAAATATGACCCTTTGGTCATTGAGGAGTTTGGTTGGGACAATGAATGGATTAATTCATTGCATGTGCCTATTCTGGGTGCTCAAGGGTCTGATGCTATCAATGAGCTCACATGGTAGCATGTTGATGAAGCCACCGGTGCATCACAAGCACTGTAGGGTCGTAATCTTCCTAGGAGAGCTACTGCTACTTAACATTATAGTCATTCAAGAAATGTTCCTGTTCCTGCTACTGAAGATGGAGAAGAGGAAGATGAAGTTGAAGACCCACATGATGATGCAGATGTGAGCGAGTGTGAAGAAGATGGGAATGTTCCTGCTACTGAAGAAGACAAGGCTACTGATCCTGATGAGTTTGATGATGGATTTTGAGTGTTGAAACAGAGATTTGCACTCCTGCTGATGGATTCTTTTGTGTCCTGCACCCTTGCTGTACTTTTGTGTTGTCCTACACTCCTGTTGTATGGCTTTGGTGTAGTTGACTTAATTAGTATGCTTTAGAGTTCAGTACTTCATTCGAAGTTTGTGGACTATTTGAGATAGACTATGATGTCATTTGTCATGTTCATGCATGCACTAATGCTTGCTAATTTGTTATCTTGCCTCTTGTGTATTATTTCCTATTTAATTCTTAGCAACTGATAACCTATTTGATTATTGAATTATGTAATTGTTATGCAGTTTCCTTCAAGGGGGATGGATGCTACATGGGAGAAGAGCTTTTGGAAAGGAAAGAAAGGAACATGGGCTCAAGAATTGGCAACAAACGAGGTATGTATGTGCTACACTAGTATATAAAATTCTAGCTTACAATGCCTTACAATGTGTGTATGGCGTCGCCTAGGTGTCTGCCACAAACGCCTAGGCGTTGTGAAGGGGTTGGGCGCTGTGGCGCCTCAAAAACATTGATGCACTCAAATAAAAATATTGTCTTTGGAGACAATTCAAAGGGGGATGCGATTGGTCTCGGTAAAGTTGCTATAACTCTTGAGCATTCAATTACAAATGTATTACAAGTTGATTCGTTGAGTTACAATTTATTGTCTATTTCTCAATTGTGTAAGATAGGCTACAATTGTCTCTTTGCGGATAAGGGCGTGGAAGTCTTTAGAAGAGATGATTCCTCTATTGTATTTATGGGTCAATTAAAGAACAAGCTTTACTTAGTTGATTTCAACAAAAGTAAAGCTAAGCTTGAGACTTGTTTAGTGGCAAAATCTAGCATGGGTTGGCTTTGGCATCACCGACTAACCCATGATGCAATGAGGAACTTGGCCAAACTTCTAAAAGATGAACACATACTTAGACTAACAAATGTTCACTTTGAGAAAGATCGGATTTGTAGCGCTTGTCAAGCTAGAAAGCAAGTTGGCGTACCTCACCCATCAAAGAGCATCATGACCACCAAGCAACCATTGGAGCTAATGCATATGGATCTCTTTGGACCGGTTGCCTACCTAAGTATCGGGGGTAGCAAATATGGTCTTGTTATTGTTGATGACTATTCCCGTTTCACTTGGGTATTTTTCTTGCATGACAAGTGCCAAGTTCAAGAGAAGGTGAAGATATTTGTTAGAAGAGCTCAAAAGGAGTTCGGTCTTCCCATCAAGAAAGTGAGACGTGATAATGTGACCGAATTCAAGAATACTCTAGTTGAGGAGTTTCTTGATGAAGAGGGCATCAAGCATGAGTTTTCAACTCCATACACCCCTCAACAAAATGGTGTAGTAGAGAGAAAGAATCATACACTTATTGACATGGCAAGGACAATGCTAGATGAGTACAAGACGCCGGACATCTTTTGGTGTGACGCCGTCAACATCGCTTGCCATGCCATCAACCGCCTCTACCTACACAAGAAGTTGAAGAAAACTTCATATGAGCTTCTAACCGGTAACAAGCCTAAGGTGTCTTACTTTAGAGTGTTTGGGTGCAAATGTTTCATACTTAACAAGAAACTCAAAATCTCTAAGTTTGCATCTAAAGTTGATGAAGGTTTTCTTCTTGGTTATGGATCAAATGAACATGCCTACCGTGTCTTCAACAAAACCTCTGGGAGAGTTGAGATTACGGTAGACATGACATTTGATGAATCTAATGGCTCTCAAGTGGAGCAAGTTGATTCAAGTGTTGTAGGAAAGGAGGATCCACCATGTGAAGCAATCAAGCAATTGGCTATTGGTGATATTAGACCACAAGAAGATGAAGTCATTGAAGTGGTGGTTCCTCAAGTTGCTGCTGCACCTATTTTCACTTACGTGCCTGATGCTACACTGCAGCAAACACCTATTGCAACTCCTACACGTGGCAGTGCCGCACTTGAGGGTGACAGTGCTGCACCTACACAGTCAGCAGCAGCTGATTTGACTCTAGCTCGTGGACAAAACCTACAACCCATATTTGAGCAAGATAATGATAAAGATCCAGAAGATGAACAAGAGGCCATTGAGTATCCAAGGCTAAGGCAAACAATACAACGGGATCATCCCATTGATAACATTCTTGGTAGTCTTCGAAAGGGGGTAACAACTCGTTCATATTTAGCAAACTTTTGTCAATATTACTCGTTTCTTTCCTCTTTGGAGCCTCTTAAGGCAGAACAAGTACTTGGAGACCCATATTGGGTGATGGACATGCAAGAAGAGCTCAATAACTTTGAAACAAACCAAGTGTGGACTTTGGTGAAATGACCCAATACCAATGTCATTAGCACCAAGTCGGTCTTCCGCAACAAGCAAGATGAGAATGGAGTGGTGACAAGGAACAATGCAAGGTTGGTTCCTCAAGGTTTCACTTAAGTTGAGGGCTTGGACTTTGAAGAAACATATACACCGGTGGCAAGACTTGAAGCAATTCGAATGCTTCTAGCCTATGCCGCTCATCACGACTTCAAGCTATATTAAATGGATGTGAAGAGTGTATTTCTCAACGGTCCTATTCAAGAACTTGTCTATGTTGAGCAACCACCGGTCTTTGAAAATCACAAGTTTCCCAACCATGTCTACAAACTCCAAAAGGCTCTCTATGGGCTTAAGCAAGCACCAAGAGCATGGCATGAATGCCTTAAGGAATTCTTGCTTAAACAAGGCTTTGAAATAGGCAAAGTTGATCCTACCATTTTCACTCATAAAGTTGGCAAAGATATATTTGTGTGCCAAATATATGTTGATGACATAATATTTTGTAGTCTTAATCATTCTTTTTGTGAGAAATTTAGTAGGATTATGACCAAGAGATTTGAGATGTCTATGATGGGTGAATTGAAGTTCTTCCTTGGATTTCAAATCAAGCAAGTGAAGGATGGAACTTTTATTAGCCAAACGAAGTACACCCATGATATGCTCAAGAAGTTTGACATGGTGAATGCCAAGCCTATCAAAACTCCCATGCCAACCAATGGAATCTAGATCTCAATGATGAAGGGAAAGCCATGGATACTAAGGTATATCGCTCCATGATCGGCTCTCTACTTTATTTATGCGCATCTAGGCCCAATATTATGCTTAGTGTGTGTATGTGTGCTAGATTTCAAGCTAACTCGAAAGAGTGTCACTTAGTGGCCGTTAAGAGAATCTTGGGATATTTAGTACACACTCCTAACCTTGGCTTGTGGTATCCTAAGGGCTTTAGGTTTGATCTACTTGGGTGTTTGGATTCCGATTACGCCGGTTGCAAAGTAGATCGAAAAAACACTTCGGGGACATGTCAATTCCTTGGATGGTCCCTAGTGTCTTGGAGTTCTAAAAAGCAAAATTGTGTAGCCCTTTCCATCACCGAGTCTGAGTATGTTGCAGCCGGTGCATGTTGTGCTCAAGTACTTTGGATGAGGCAAACCCTTCAAGATTTTGGATGTCACTTCACTAAAATCCTACTCTTGTGTGACAACAAAAGTGCCATAAAGTTAGCCAACAATCCCATAAGCCACTCAAGAACTAAGCACATAGACATCCGACATCATTTCTTGAGAGACCACAAAGCCAAAGGAGATATCGAGATTCGCCATGTGAGCACCGAAAAGCAACTAGCCTATATCTTCACTAAGCCTCTTGATGAGTCAAGGTTTTGTGCTTTATGTAGTGAGCTAAATATACTTGATTCTCATAATGTGGTTTGAACTATAGTACACCTTGATTGATGAACTAGCATGGATAGGAGAAATGAATTGCAAAAGTTTAAATATTGTGCTTAAAATGTTTATCATAAGAAACAAGTGCATTATGATTATTGTTTGTATTGATTATTTGTTGCTGATCATAGTGTGCTTGAGATATGTGTCCATATCCTATATATATAGGTATTTAGTTAGTAGCTAAATTTTTTGTACTGGGGAGTGCGGCTGTGTCGTGCCTGCCCTGCGGCAGTGCCACACTGAGGCAGTGCCACGTGTGGTGAGCGGCAGTGCTGCACTTTGAATTCCAACTGGAATTCGACCCAAAAACTATAGTTACTGTGGGGGCCCATCTTACCTCTCTACTTCACCTGGCCCCTAGGGTAACTTCTCTTCTCCCTTATTCACCACCACAGCCGTCGCCTCTTCTTTCCTGCACGCACGCACGTAGCAGCCACCATCGCCGCTCTATCCAGCGCCGCGCCACCGCCTCTAGCACTGTCACGGCTTGCTGGTGCTCTTCCTCATCGTCACCAGCAACAATCGAAGTTCATGGATAGAACCATTCTCTTCCTTTCCTCCTCAATCCGCGTAAATCAAGGTGAAACCCTAACCTAGTCTCGATCTATGCCATGGAGCTCTATCTTTGTTGAATGATGGTTTCTATTGACTGCATGATTTGGGTAGAAACTAGTTTGATGAATGAATTAAATCAAAACAAAGATTCATTGGTTGAGCCTCTTATGTACCAGCGACAGTGCCGCATGTTGGGTGCGGCAGTGCTGCACTCAACAGAATGAATATGTAAATGCAGATGTTATTCCATCGATGACTCTTTGTTTTGGTTGGATTTGTGCACCAGATGTATTTCTATCTTAAACATGTAGCTACTTTACCTATATTGTAGACAACTCATATATCTGTTTAGGTCTACTCATTCTGAGATTGTCTAGTGGTTTAAGAGAATGGTTGAGAAGAAATGAATCATGGGAGAAGTGAAGCACTAGGTGCGGCAGTGCCGCTCCTAGGGTGTGGCAGTGTCATACCCTCTGACCAGATTGGTTTATGGTGCTTTCCTAACCTAAGATTTGAATCATCTCATCTATCCAGAGTATTTTACAAGTGTTCTTCTATACCCCTTATGTATAGTTTCTCATTTGGACATATATTTGTTTGCATAGATGGTCTCTAGAGGTGATGATGATCGGAGGGGGAAGAGGAAGATGACTGAGCCTCAGGATAAGCAGATGCCTCGTCATGGTCGTGGTAGGACCATAGGGGGCAGCAGCAGTGTAGCAGACAGAGATGTTGCCAGAGACAGGGGGAGGAGAGATCAGATGATCTAGGATGAGGAGAACCTAGAGAGGACTGGCTGCACCATTCCTCCAGGTGCTTGCCTAGATACTCCACCTTATCTTGAGGAGTTTGATAGGAGCTACATCAGAGAGTATTCTAAGGATGTAGTTATGAGGCGTCCTATTAACCCACGTCATCATCCCGTGCTCAATTATGTGGGAAAGCTAAAGATGGTGGAAGAAGCACGGGAAAACAATCCCTATGAGCAACCAAAGGATTTGGGGATTGACTATAGGTTTTGGAATGAGTTTCTTTCCAACTTCTATGCATCTGTGAACTTCAACTCCAAGAAATCCAAGGTTGGCAAGATGCAGTATGTTGATTGGGAGGAGATGAAGGGAAAGAATGAGCCTGAGTTCAATAAGGTGATCAAGGCTTATGAGTTGTTTGGCCTCACTAATATTATGAGCTTTAGATATAATTGGAATGAAGAAGTGCTAGCCTAGTTCCATGCCACTTTCTTCTATAGCATCTACACTGATGAGATTCACTGGACGACTGAGGGATGGCATTATAGAGTTGATTTTGTGACTTTCAGCCGGATCCTTGGTTTTGGAGAGGAGGAGTGGGGTTTCACTTACATTCATGATGAGGCTAGAGCTGAGATCCGTGATATTGCCTATATGTGGATTGATAGAAGAAGTGCAGATAGGAAAGTTAGTGGCCTGAAGAGCTATTATTACATTCTGAACAATTTGATCAGGCACACTATCAATCCCAAGGATAGATCAGCTTTTGATCTTAATGGATATGTGAGGAATGTGCTTACTAGATTTGCTCCTGGAGGTGACAAGTTTAATGTCCCTCGCTTCATGTGGCGTGAGCTGAGGAACGCCATGGAGGATGGGAGAAAGGGGATACCCTATGCCCCCTATCTCATGTTTATGATTGAGAGGGTCACTGGCTATAGATTTGAGAAAGATGGTCATCACACCGTCTACAAGATTGAGAAGACCCAAGAAGCAGGTGCTAGCAGGGCAGTGAGATGATCTCCATCAGTTGTGGACGTGTCTGAGTTGTCCCGCTCTAGGCCTTGCAAGGAAAAGAAGATGGAGAAGTTTAGGAAGTGGATCAAGGCTATTTTCACCACATGCACCTATGCAGTGAGGACCACATATCAGGACTAGTTGGAGAACCATGAAGCCAACCGAGAGGCTAGAGAGCATGTAGGGCTGCCACCTCTTTCTCTAGTTCAGTCACTACCAAGGTTTGATGACCTCCCTAGCCTTTCTGAGACTGATTCAGTGGATGATGATGATGATGAGGAGGAGCAGGAGCAGCCAGAGTTTGATCCTCACATGAGTTTGAGGTCCACCTTGCAGTCCATGAGGAGGAGCACCAGGCGTGAGCGCCACACTTCGACCACTCATCGCCAAGGGAGGGCGGTGGTGTCTTATTCTTCCTCCTCCTCCGACGATGACAATGATGATGGTGGAGAGGAGGACGTTGAAGGTGCTAGTGGAGCTACTGGTGGGGATGATGTTGATTGGGACACCATCCAAGAGGATGAGGAGTGAGTGTTGGTTTTTCTTCTTTTCTTCTCTTTTTGGTGCTTTATGCCAAGGGGGGGGGAATTAGAGGGGTCAACAACTTTTTCAATGCCATGGAGAGAAGGTTGCTGCAGCTAGAGTCATGTTCGTATTCGTTTAGAGTAGTCTTCGTTTGGTGAGAGTTTGAGAGTCCATTAGAAACTCTATTTATGTAATAATGCTACTTAAGTACTTTATATATGTGTAGGATATGGACATATATTAATCTATGATGCCGCTTGTGATACAATTGTGCTAGAATATATATCTTTATATGTATCACATGCTGTGTGGTGTCTATTCTGATCTGTGCTATTACAACAAGTGTGGTAGTGCCGCACTCTGGTGCGGCAGTGCTACACCCAGCTGTAACAACAAAACATGTTGTGCATAAACTATCATTCGCATCATGTTTTACATACCTGACATAGTATACATCACCCCACAGGAGCATGGATGTAGGAGGAGCCCCATCACTTTCACTAAAATATGAATCCTAGCTTCTTATGCCAATTTGAGAATTTAATTCTCTATTCACACATTTTGGGGGAGGCTCTACACCCATGGCTCAAAAAATCTCAGTATTTATTTCATATCTTCCGTAAGCTCTAATTGAGTTGTCATCAATCACCAAAAAGGGGGAGATTGAAAGTACAATCAAGCCCTAATTATGGGTTTTGGTGATAATGACCACACAATTAGAGAACTAATAAGATTTATCGAGATGACAAGCAGGGAATTTATATTCGAGGATGCTACATAAAACGGAGGAGCCTCCAATTACAAATGTTGATGGCTTCAAACTCAAAGATGGTTTAAATTCTTTTATATTTTGAATTTGAGTATAGGAAAAGTCATACTATAAAGGGGGACACAATACTTAAGCTAACATATGCTATCAAGTGCTCAAACATACATATGCATCCTTAGATTCACAGCCAAGACAGCCTAAACTTCACTCTTATCCTTGTTGTCTTGACTGGCGCGGCACTACCGCACTTGAAGAGAGGCACTGCCGTAGTGCGACACTGCCACACTTAAGTGACTATTAGGGCTGAGGGGGTATTTATACCCATCCTCTTCCTCCCCAATGGCTATCTTCTTCCTTCTGCTCATTCCAGCTCGTCCAAAATAGAAAAGAAGCTCTCTCTCTCTCTCTCTCTCTCTCCCTCCATTAGTGACCTTAAGCCCTCAAGCAAATCCATTGATTTCCCCATCAATCATTGAGAGAAAAGGGTCCAAAACTCGATTAGAGAGCAGCTCCATTGATTCCTCAACTCAAAAGAGCACTTGGTTCATGTTTTGGCCAGTGGTTGTGTTTGTTACTCTTAGAGCTTGGCTCCTAGCCGGCTAGAGCGTCGTCCGTGGAGCTTGCCAACTTGTGTGGTAGCCCCAGGAGGTTTGTAATCATCTCTTGAAGCTAGTAAACTCACCCCTCATCTCAAGAGTTAAGTCTCTTGACTTGAGAACGAGGAAGGATTGAAAAGCCCTAAGCCTTAGTGGCTAACCTCAACAACGTGGACGTAGGCAAGCCTTGGTGGCAAGCCGAACCACGGGATAAGTCATTGTGTCTCTTGTGCTTGATTTACATTACTTCTATGTCATATTATTGTTGAGATGATTTCTAGGGTTTCTAGTCGATCTACTTGTGTGTGGTGTTTCTACTACTTCTAGCTCTCGATCTGTGACTATTATACCTGCAGTAAGCTGAGAAATTTCTCCGATCTAAGTTTCTGTTCACTAATTTTGAACTGTGACTCAAAATTATCTGCATGTGCGGTAGTGCCGCTGTTCTGGCCTGGCAGTGCCGTAGTCCGATAGTGTCGCCCGCCAGAGCGGTAGTGTCGCATGGTGAAATTGATAAAAGTTTGAGTGTTTGTTTTGACAGACCTATTCACCTCCCCTCTAGGCCAACTAGAGATCCTACAAACATCCCACGCCCCCTTTCCCCGTTGCGCCGCCATCCCCATGTCGTGCCCTGTTGCCAAGCTCAAACTGCCACGACGAGATGGAGGAAAGGGAAGGTAAGGGAGGGAAGGGAGAGGACGAGGTGCGCCGTGCGAGGTAGGAGCCGAAGCCCTATGGCAGGACGTTGTCCGCCAGTCACCGGCGCCATTGCAACATGTGGAACACCCGATCTACTTTTGAAACATCCAGATACAACATTTACATCATATGTCTAAAGACAGATGAAACATTTGAAACATGCGTCTGAAACACTTGCAAAACACACCTAAAAAAACTTGAAAACCATTGTAAAACATACGCAACATCCAAATAAAACACTTGCAATATATTATGATACATATGCAACATTCAGATAAAACACACTTGCAACATACGTCAAAAAAACAGATGAAATATTGGAAACAGACCTTTGCAACATATGTGTACAACCATTGCAACATCCCGCTCTACTTTTGCAACATCCATACGAAACACTTACAACATACCACTGAAACATCTAAAACACTTGAAACATATGTTTGCAACATGCGGTGTCAGTGCAACATCATCTTACTGCTTGGGAGATGGAGGATCGTCGGTGTGTGGAGTTCACCGGTGTAGAGCTCGCCGATAGCGCGGAGATCGCTGCCCCAGTAGAGAAGGTTGCGGCAACCTCCGGTGGAGAGAGAGAGAGCCGGGGGAAGGCCTACTTGTCACTGCTCCTGACACGAGTGTCGTCGGAAAGGTACAGAAGCGACCGGGTGGGCGCAATGCAGAGCGGAAGCCATGCGACTGATGATGAGAGCGATGGAGAGGGAGGAAGGCGGGCGGCAGCGCTCGAGCGTGGTGGAGAGGAAAGATGGTGGTCGGGCCGCGAGTGGAGGAGCACAATGGCGATTCGAGAGGAAAGTGAAGAGAGGAGTTTTTTCATTAAGCAACGCGAGATGGCGTTCGGGCGAGTGGCAGTGTTGGGCCGTTCGGGCGGCGTCGAGGTCCATCAACGCAAGCGTCTGGATGACCGGACGCCCTATAAAATATCTAATATTAAAAATATATAATTTTACTTTTTTATCTCTCACTTTTCTTCACGTTAGTTCTCTCACTCTTATCCTTCTCGCTTGGAGTTACATTAGCACTGCATCACTCGTGTCATGGCCTGATTCCTTGTGTCACGGCTTGTGTAGCTTGCCTCTCCCTTTTTATGAACTCACTGAGTTTGGAGCTATATTTCCTTAATGTGACGTGATCCTTTGATATATAATAGGGGTGGGTGATTTTATCTCAACAGAAAAACCTTTTCTAAATAAGATTTGCAAGTTTGGCACAAGATTGGACGAATTCCCATCGATCTAAAGATGTATCGAACTCGGACGGTCAGAATAGGCTCAAGCTGGTTTACACAGCCTGCGGCTCCAATCTAGCCAAAATCGGTCTAAGCTAGACTGGAAAACCAGTCTTTCTCCGTTGTTGCACAGTACTCTCTCTCTGTCTTTTTAGTTATCATTCTCGTTTCTCGAGAAATTAAATATACTTAACTTTAATTAAATATATAAAATAAAATATTAATATTTATAGTACATAATTAGTATCAATAGACAGATAGTTAAATCTATTTTTATAATAAATTTATTTGAAGATATAAATGTTGTTTATATTTTTTAGAAACTTAGTTAATTTAAGAAAGTTTGACTCCCACGGTGACATTTAAATAGGGACGGATGGAGTAAGGCCTAAACCGGCTTGGCCCAATCATATTTTGTTTCAACGGACTCAAACGTCTCTACAGAGGCTCATAAAGAAATCAAGAACTATATAAAATCATATAGGGCTATCTAGTCTAAAATGTGTCCAGGTTTAGGGCTTATTTGAAAGCAGGAATTTTACAGGATTTGTGTAGGAATTTTATAAGAATTAGTTTAATTTCATAGAAAAAACACATAAACAGAGAAAAAAAAATCATGTGTTCCAAACCGCGCCTCAGGACTTTGAGCATGTTTGGTTCCCAGCCATCACGCACCAGCACCACCGCCACCCCAAGGCTTACACTTTTGTTCTTGCTGTTGTTTGGTTGGTGATTCAGCTTAGGGCTTTTATAGTGTACAATTTCTGCTCGGCTGTGGCACCTAATTTTGCCGCCCCAAGTATGGCGCCGCCATAGACGAAGTATGGCACAACGCGGCCAGGAAACAAGCATGCCCTTTGTCACACAAGTAGCAAATCTGCTACATAAGAAATATATAGAGGGAACAGGGATGGCTGGATCAGAATTGTTTTCTTTCCTTGAACACAAGTACAACCACGAAGCTCTGGGAGACAAAAGGAGGAATAGACACACAAGGCACACTTTCTATGAGTTGTCATCACAGGACAGGCAGACAGGCAGTCAAGTAAACGCAATAGGAACACAGGCATGCAGCAACGCAGAGAAAGGAGCTTTATTCATTCGTTAGAAATAGCACTTATGCTTCACAGGGAAGATGGAATCAGCTTACTCATCTGTATAGTCCACTGGTACAACAAAGTTGAGTCTAACCAAAAGGATCCATAACTTATGATGGCCCAAGCAAGAATCAGAGTATCTTCTTACAGAGAGATTGGGAAAGAAAAAAAAAAACGCCCATTTCTGCAGTTGCTTCTTTTTTTCAACTCAGGAAACGAGCTGAGATATTGTACAACCAAGGAAAATCCAGAAGACACAAACCATCCAGGTTTGGAAGTCAAAGGAAGGGGGTCAGCAGACAAGGAGATGCTACCCCAAGAATTCGTGTTTTCAGCTGACTTTGCTTCCCTAAAAATTTTCGTCGCCATCTCAGTTTGTCCATGATGCGGACCGCCTCAAAACGGGCTTCAACATCGCCTTATCCTCTTCCAGGGAGATCATGCCAAGATGTGAAGGGTCTTCCAACATCATCTTGGCGACCAAATACCCCGCGATGGACCAAGTCTGGAATTTCCTTGCCTGCTTGCCGACATAACGACCAAGCTTCCCATCATAGTACTCAGGCCAGCCATCCTTCAACAGCCTCCTCTCTGCTAGGTCAATTGCTCTTCTTGCAATTTGCGGCCGTCCAGTTTTGATGCAGGCTGCAGTCAGCAGCCACAGAAGTACTGCAGAAAGATGAACAAAAATATGAAAACGATGTGTGAAAATAGCTCGTATTGTTCAGGTTCCTTGGACTAAGAACAATGAATAGATACATGTCATGTTATGAATTTCTACTAGAAAGATAAGAAATTAGGAACATCGTTGAACAGATAAGAACCAAAAGTATTCTGCCTTCTGTGGTACAGATTAGGATAATTCCGTAGGCATATGAAATTTGAGCAAAGGTAAGGCATCGGACATTCAATAAAAAAGAGGACATGCTCTTCTTGGCACTAAAAAGGAATCATTTAAACTCAGAATGTAAAATGTCTGGAAATATGAATGTATGGATTATGGAACCAGTATATACTTAATTTATCATCCCCATTGTTTATTGTAGTTCAGTGTCTGCAGAAAGAGAACAGAACAATCTAAGTGAAGCTCACTAACCTGGCCACGATCCTCCATTGTGATAACTCCATCTAGTATTTTTTGGATCACAGCCTGTCACAATTCGCCATTCATGGTTCTCAATAGCAGGATAACATATCTTCAGAGGCATTTCACCGATAAGCTCTTCCCAACGCTCCTCAATAAGATCCATTATAGCGACAGATTGCTCAGGTGTTGCAAGAGAAGAAAGTATAGCAATCATGTTTCCAAGTGCAAACCATCGGAAGTCCATCCTGGCAGGACTAACATTACCAACGAAAAAACCACCCTGACAAGGCATAAATTCAAATAGCCAGTCCGGAATTGAATCAGGAATAACATTGAATTTGTTGACGGCTGTGTGGGAATATTCTTCTGTCTTGTAACGATAAATGTCATTTAGCTGTTGGAAATCGAGCCAAAAATAACTTCGCATGTGATAACTTAAAGCGTGGAGGCGGGTAGCAATCTTCTCCACAAACTCCTTCCCTTCATTATCATGCTTAAGCATTTGAAGAGCACACCTTAGTGCCATAAAGAAAAGGGCTTGAATCTCAATAGGGTAGCCATATACACCCTACAAGTAAGAATGACAATAAGAACAAACATAAGCTCAGTTAGAAATCAAATAGCATTTCAAACTAAGAAATTTAACAATTACATTCACAAGTAACTAGAGATTGGCATGCATATGTTCAAAGCCAACAACAAAGGAGGATGGATAAGATTAATAGATATTGCTCAAGAAAGATTTGTTGTGGAATGAAAGCTACTCTATTTTCCATATTTCAATTCTTAACTAGCAAGGGAAAAAATACAAACGAGTTGCATATGACAGAATGAGACAAGTAGCAGGATTCAAATACAGTTGTGTTTATGGGGTTGGATGAGGTGATTGTCCACAAAAATGCATAATTGTATAACCATCAACAAATATAGGAGACAGTCTTCATGTATCTCTGCAATGTAAGGTTGAAGATGCGACAGCAGAACGTGGTTCTACCAACAGTTAAAAGTCCGTCATATATTAATCTGAATTTATCATCTGTTGTAGCCAAGTTCACACTCAAAGATAAGTAGAGATATTTGGTGATATTTTCAATAGAAAATTACTAACTTTAGTTATTTTTTGGGAACTCTAGTATGATACATGTTAAACGAAAATAGAAGCAACACCAAGTTGAAATCATTAAAGTATGATGAAGGCTAATTCACAACATGTCATTACTTTATTGGACAACTGAATTACGAGCTCCACTACAGAGAACAAACAAACAAACATCAACCTGAACTAGCCATAAAATAGTGTTTCCACAATGTCAGATTTTAGCCATATCCATTGGTTATTTATAGTCTTCTACTTAATATTATGATGCACAGCTCTACAGCGAGTTTGAGAGAGAAAAAATGGATATTTATGTTAGGAGCACGGGACACAGGAAGCATGCATATCAGACCTTAAGTTTCAGAAATATCACTAGAGCAATGAATGTAACTACTATTACTTTGGAGACAAATGGGAGATCCTAAGTCCACAAGTTTCATCAGTGATGCTCTAGATACTTATTCTGTAATAAACTCCGTAATAGTAACGCTAAACATAAGCATGAGCATACTGAATGGTCAGAGCTTACCATTCTGCGATCTATCATACAGCAACCATCCGCACATAACAATGTCGGGAAGGTATCAAACCCCTCAGATAAGCACAGGCTGAGTATGAGCCTCATCCCTTTCTGGCACTCCGGTGTCTCTGCCAGCGTCATATCACCGGTGGTTTTTGTGTAGGCCCGGAGGAGTATGATCCACCAGAACCCAGAATCCACAGGCGCAACCCTCCCAATGGCGCTCTCCCCAAAATCAGCATGTAGGGTCTCGACCCCCTTCTTGGCGTCATGCATCACCTTGAAGCTAGCCGGCATGGCTCCCTCCCCAAGCTTGAACCGGTCGACTTTCTTCTCCCAGCCCTGCAGCAGCAGGGTCTTCAGAAGGAAGTTCTTGACGATATCGGGCTCGCCATTCATCAGAAACGCCAGCGCGCTTGGCACGAAATCCCTCACAAACACCTGCCCACCAAGTTACCCCAGATAAGATATATATAAGCGTCCGAATGACAAGCTCGGAATCAAAGCAATTTTCAGCTTCTGTCAAGAAAACAATAATCAATAATTTTCAGTAGAGGGAGCTATAAAATTGAAATGGAGTGACAGCCCACTTGGTCGTAGTTGAGGACTTCCTCGGACGCGTGGTCAACGGCGGCGACGGTGCCAAGGGGCTGGCCGCGGAAGAAGACGAGGGAGCGGCGGAGCGCCTCCCAGGCGTCGCCGACGATGGGGTGGGGCTCGAAGGAGTGCAGCGCGGAGGAGGCCGGCGTGCCGACGAGGGAGCGCAGGCCGCCCCCCGGCGAGTACATGCCGTCGAAGCCTCCCCTGCCGTAGCCGCCCGAGTGCGAGACGTCGCTGAGCGAGAGGTCGTCGAAGGAGCGCTGGCGCTCGACGTTGATCCGCGGCTTGCTGAGCAGCCGCGTGAGCTCGAAGTCGTCCGACTCCGACAGCGAGGTGTGCGACGCCGACCGCCGCATCCCGCCGCCGACAGCCAGCTCCATGGCGTGTGTCCGCGCGTCTTCCCTCGCCTCCTCCTCCCCTTTGGGTCTCACCAAACTTGCGCCCGGCCGGCTCCGCCTCCGAGCTCCCGCCCAGATCTGGCCCGGGCGCCGGCGAGCGAGCGAGCGAGAGATCTGGGCGCTGACGCGACCGAGGGAGGAGGGAAGGGCGACCAAGCAGAGCAGAGCAGCAGGCGCGAGCAAGACACGGCCGCGCGAATCTCGATGCGAGTAGCGACGACGACGACGGCAGGGTGGGGACTGGGAGGCGGAAAGAGGAAAAAAAAGATAAGATGGCTGGGAAGGCGTATTTATAGCAAACCGAGCGGAGGCGTCGCCGGCGCCGGAGCCGTGCGGCACCACGGCGTCTTATAGGCTATAGCGGACCACGGTGGGTGGGGGGCCCTCGCGTCGGCGATGGTGGGTGCACGGTAGCTGCGTTCCTGGCGGGTTTTGGTGCGTCCAACCAAGCAGCTAGCGGGTGCAGCTGCTGCACGGGGGGTTGGTGGGAGGGTGGGGAGGACGTGGCGCCGACGGGCAGGGCGACCGGCCAACGGTGGCGAGCTGCCCGGCGATTTGGGGGAAGCCGGCGAGGCCGCCGCGGCAGCCGCCGTCGGGACCTCGTGGGATCTGCTTGGGTCATTTTTGGCTAGTGATCAGCCTAACCCTCGCTCCTCTTCAGCCTGATTGAGACATTGATCGATTGATGTGCCTAAGGATATGCTTAACTTTGGAGTGTTTTTGGTGGTATGCGTGGCCGCGATGGCAAGCCTATCGTTTCCTTGGAGTAGGCGTACTGTTCATCATCATCGAATCTTCCATTTAGAACTTATTCCGATAAGCAATATTTTTTCCAAAGATATCAACGACTATAGAGGAGACATTTCATATTCTTACGAAATACTTATAAGCATAAAGCACCTATATGTATGTATAGATTTAGTTCAATCTCATTTAAAATCATAGTCCCTCCATCTAATGACGATCAGCATGTAACCAACAAATGGAATAGGATTGATCAGCACGTATCGGTTCAAATGTGTGGTCTGTCTTAAAAAAAATGTCTCATCAATTCGTGTGGTAATGCAAAGTAAATGTGTCGTAGCATATCACATATCTTCTATACTCTTACTTATCCACCGTGAATAATTTGGATGGCACGTGTTAGGATGCCGAGAGACGAATGGTTTACGAAAATGATAGTTTTTTTTTCTACATAAAGATGTGGCTATGATTAATTTATAATGGAGGGGTATTTTTGAAACTAATATGGATTCAAAAATCAAGATTGTAAAATTGATAGCACTAGTCAAAGATTTAGCTTTTGTCTAAGGCAAAACTATGGCGATGATTAATTTAAAATATAATGGAGGGGTATTTTCGAAACTAATATGGATTCAAAAATCAAGATTGTAAAATTGATAGCACTAGTCAAAAGATTTAGCTTTTCTCTAAGCCAAAACTAAAGCATTTTGCGGTTGGTGATGGATGAAGGGCACCCGCGTCACGACCATGCGCCGTTAAATCCTAAAATAAATCCAGAAAAATACGAGCACTCGTGCTAAGTGGAAGACTTGAACTTGGGCTTAGAGAAAAGCTCTAATGTGAGAGGAACCCAACCGACTCATATATGATCAGTTCGCAACAAGTGGTCTAAAGTTAACTCTAAACTTTAGCCCATCTCACATTAGAGCTTTAGACCTCAAAAGTGAGCTAAAGTGCTCTAAAATTTTTAGAGCTTAGTTTAGAGGAAGGAATCCAAACATGCTCTAAAACATTTTATGATTGGTGATGAATAAAGGGCACGCGGCGGGACAATGCGGTTGGGACACACGGATGGTGGACGTTGGGACGCTAAGATGTAAATGGCTACATGAATGATATGATAGTTTCCTATTTGTGCCATGGCGATGATCAATTTTAGATGGAGGGGTATTTTTAGAGATTAATAATGGTGGCTTCAAAAAATTCAGATAGTAAAATTGATAGTTGCAGTCAAAGATTTGGCTTTTGTCTAAAGTATATAAAAATAAAGCAATTTGCATAACGTAACTTTCAGATGACGGGGGGTCACGGAAGCAAAGATCCTTAAGCAATCGTCCATGTGGTGATAGTCTCCCGGGAACATGCACGATGCCTTGAAATGTTGTGGTCCTGTAGCTATCAGTAGCCGCTATGACAGCTACGCATGGAATTCACCATGTCATGGGTACACTCACCAGAAAAGAAAACGTACTTGTGTTGTAATATAATATAACAATAATAATGTAATAATAGTGTATACAATTTAAAAGGGAAGTTGGATTAGGCAACAATCAATTCATTTGGTACAACGGTGTCGGTACTTGATCACAAGTTTCATGAGTGCGCAACTGTACATTTTTTCTTTTCTGTTAAAATCACAGCTCCTTTTGACTTTTATGGCTTTGTTCGCTTATTTTATAATATATTTTTTTCAGCTTGTTTTTTCAGCCGGAACAGTGTTTTTCTCTCACAATAAATCAGTCAAAACAGTATTTTGGTTTATTTTTTCAACAAAACGAACGGGGCCACCAGTCTACCACAGGAAGCCACCAAAAGTAATATTCTTTTTTTCAAATAAAAAGTAGTTATTCAAGTAAGATTAACACGCTAGCTATTTCATGGAAAAGGTGTATGTCCTTACTTAAAAGAACAATGGTATTCACGTTGGGTTCCTTACCGTGGAATATGTCCACATTAGTTAAGCCTTTAGAGGGCTTTGTATTTTCATAAATTTATTTTAAGATTTAACGACCATATTCTTTTAGTGATATGTGATATGTCCGTCGATAGTGAAGCACTTGTAGTGACTTCATAAGATTTATCGGTCCAGCTAATAAGTCTCTTGGAGGTGCTCATAGGAATAGGTTTGCGGGGACGTCTTTATAGGGTGAGTGCTCATACCTATATGGGAACGTCGGGAGGATTTTGTAAAAAAAAGAACAATAATTCAACAAGCATCAGATAAGTAACCCATCCAACAAAGTTTGTACTTTGCTTGCACACGGTGTCATGAATTTTGTAATTGATGCAATGACGAGACTCACAAGTAATTATAATTTAATAAAACTTTAAGTAAACATGACTCAATTATGATGGCGCAAACAACTTGCATTGTGAGTACTTCCTCCATCTCAAAATAGATGTCATTCTCACTTTTCGAGAAGTCAAACATTTTTAGCTTTGACCAAATATATATTAAAAAATATTAATATTTATAATACATAATTAGTATCATTAGATAGATCGTTGAATATACTTTCATAATAAATTTATTTGGAGATATAAATGTTGTACGTATTTTTTATAAATCTAGTCAAAGTTGAGAAAGTTTGACCTACACACATTCCATAGCGTCTTCTATTTTAGAACAAAGGGAATACTTATTATGTGTGGCAGAACCGCTCGAAATAACGCATTTACTGAGGTGCTCATCTTCCACCAGACACTAAGCACCCCGAAAGCGAGCTACAACGGACGGTATCCGTTGGGCACACCCTAAGGGAGAGCCTGAAAGATCCATATTTTTCTCCAAAGATCCAATAATGAGAACGAGTTACAATACTTAATACATTTCATACATCCAGAGTCTTAGAAAAATTCATTATTACATTGCCAGTTGTCAAAGTACGGAATATTAAACAACGAAATAAAAAATAAACATCTAGCGATAATGAACAAGAATCCATCTGTGCCCACCAAAAGAATCCTCCACCCAATGGTACTTCTCAAGCATTATCTGCAACAGGGGTGAATAAACCCTTAGTACACAATGTACTCGTAAGACTTATCCGACTAGTGGAAATAATTTCCCAACTCCAAATGATATGATAAGGTTTATGGTTTGCTGGTTTTCTTTTTGCGGAAAGCAATATTAATAGTGGATCCTTATTTATATTTTTATTAATAGCCGTATTAATTTATTATCTAGCTATTCTATGTAAGCACATGTTCTACTTTCAAGCAAGAGTTGGCAATCAGTTCTATTTCATCACCTTCCATCTTTCAGTTCTTACTACGATGCTAGACCCAAAACAAGCTATACTAGATTGCCCCGTGATTCGCGAATCAATACCCTAGCTAGGTACCCCAAAAACACACGCCCCACTTGTACCCTAGGCATAAGCAGAACCAACCCATCACCCTCCTATCATGGGGTCCAGGTCCCCATCCAAACTTGGACTCTAAGCCCCCGCTCCTAAGTCCCAGACTTAGTACGATGCAAGGACCTCTACCATCCACACCTCCAATCAGTTGGTCCGGAAAGAGCCAAAACCCACGACAAGAGAGCAACAAATCTTCCCTACGCCAATACACAAGTACGTGCTCAGGATAATAAATCTATGACTTGCCTCGAGACTTATGCAACGGCCGGTCCATAACCAACACAGACAAGGAAAAAGTGTAACCAAGCTATGTCTTGTTGGCCGCAAGACACAACCTCTTACACTCACCAATACCCAAACCATATCCCTACCCGGTCACCCACTTTTTCTTTCCACCATTTATCATGAGTGATCATAATTATCACCTATTATGAGTAACGACAGGTTACTCACGCTACCGAAATCCTAAGCATAGCAGGTACTCGACCTATACTAGTAGGACTCATAGGTAGATATATTTATGTATGTAGTTTTCATAAAATACATGTAACGTAAATGCACATCATATATATTCAGTGATCATTAAAAATACGGGTATGCACCAGGGCTTACCTTAGGCAGGCGGTGGGTCAACAAAGTCAGCACCAAAAGGCTCCGGGGCTTCCTCCTGCACGAGGATCTCCTCCTCGTACTCCTCAATGACCTCCTCGTAATCCTATTCATCCACGGGCACGAACTCTACCAACTCGTGGTCTACATGCATGAAATGATGATGCAACACTTAGTAATACAGCAACCGCAACTCTTAAAATAAAGATACATCTATCAAGCTACTAAGCGAGTTCTACCGACTAAGGTACTAAGTTTCCTACTGTTAACACTAACAAGTATGAAGCATGACATATATTATCTTAGCAAACTAAAGGTATTCTTACTCTTAATACCGATTTACTCTATATATGATAGAACAAGGGTACTAGCTATTCTATTTATCAACCTACTCAAGTGCTACAAAAATTACAGTGAGTACATAATAATCTAATGATCCTACTGTAAAAATTTCAAGGCTAAAGCTATCATCAATTTGCCACAAAAATTCCTATAAATATTAATCTACATAATACTAAGCTCTCTAATTTGAATTTATAAACCTATCATTATCATAGCTAACTGTAAACTAACTACACTAACAGATAGATTGCATTTTTGTGAACTCAACAAATTTTGTTTCACTATTTTTGAACATCTATTGATTTACTATAATTTACCAAAGTTCAGCTCAAAACAAAATTGAATAAGCATTTATTACCTTACTAGAAAATGAAAAACTCAATTCTACCGCGTGGCCCAATGCGAGCGGCTTGGCCCAGTTTGGCGCAACGCGCACGCGTGCGCGACACACAGCATGGCCCACAGGGGCATGGCCTAGCCGCGACGACGGCCCACGACGGAGAGGCCCGCATGCGCCGTCATCATACAAAAACACCCTCGACCTTTCCGGTAAAAACGTGAGTACTAAGAGCACTATTCTGCCAGTCTATGATTACACAAAACAGTCCCTAGAATAACCTATCTTTGCAATGGCGATACCCTCGGGCACCCGCGCGCATACCGGCATGGCGACGCTGGCACTGTGCGGTTACGCCGGCCACACCAGCCCTTCCCCGCCCTAACTATGGAGCCGATGCCTACCTAGGCGTGAACGCGAAGCACTGGGCGAAGGAAGCGTGAGCTGGGATGCCACAGCAAGGCCAGACCACAGTGGCGGAGATCTTGCAACCATGGCGGTGGTGTTTCGGTGAGTTATAACAATGGCGGAGAAATTGGGGTAGCGAGTGAGCTCAAGGAACTCACCATGGAACCAATCGACGTGGTGGTTCGACCGGAGACGGCCTGAGCCGAGCTGGCCGTGTGCGCACGGACGGTGCGATGGCGCACGGTGGTGGCAAGGCTGTGTCAGGGGAGATACTAGTGGTGGTAGCGACTTGGCAAAGGTGCGTAGGGTGATTAGCAAGTGGAGACAAAGCTAGCGGTGCAAGGAATTGACACGAGCTGCACTGGATAGGGAGCTTGCTACTGTAACACCCTGGTGTTACATTGTATAGCTTTTCACTAACACACTGCATAAGCATCATATGTGTGTATACATGTTGGTATTATAGGGTATAAAGCAATTTTTGAAACATGAAGCGTTCATTTGAAACAGGAAACGAGATTACATTTCATGCCGCATGGTGTTACTTAGGGTTTTTAATGAATTTTTATTGAACGGAAATGCTATATGACGCGTATGTGAACGGTAATAAAGTTGGTAGTATAAACTTCATAGGTGACGGTGAAATACTTGCGGTTAAAAATGGGGTTCGCTAGCTAGTGTGTCAAGTAGCTTGAGAAAGGAATGCGACATGAAACCGTTCGAAGTTTACGTCATTTCTCGTAAGTTTGAAAATAGGTTGACGAAGCCATGTTCGACAATTTTTGTAGAACGATCAGGTTAAGAAGTGGTGAGATGTTTTGGCATGGTTGGCTAGCCCTAGGTACCCTTTTGAGTGTAGAACAACTGGTTTGGCGTTTGGAGCATCGGGTTTGAGTTTTTGAGCCACTTTAATAAGCATGTAGGTCACATATCTATGAACGGTGCCAGCGCTGGCCGCGATCACCCTGCTTGGCTTTCGGTGTTGCCACGCCAGTGCTCATCATCACCGTGTGTGCTGCCCTATGAGCGCACCACATGCGGGACATTGCACCGACCGTCCTCGCCACTAGAACTGCCCTACTGACCACGCCGCGTTGCTGCCTTGGCACGCCGCGCAAGCTCTCGCTCGCACCCTGCCACGCGGTCCCGCATCGCCGCACTGTGCTGCACCGTCGTCACGCCCGTACGCACTGCCCATGCGCATGGCCACGCTGTTGGCCAGGGTTCCTGCTGCTGCCCCCTAGCATGTGCTCACGCATGCATGCGCACTGCACCGGTGGGCCCTACTGCTCTACCCACCATCACGTCTGCTTTGTGCCGTTCTGGTGTCGCCGTTTGCTAG